>NW_027527015.1:33138-35762 GCF_008692635.1 Crocuta crocuta
TTAATCACTGCCGTGATTAATTCTAGATACTTCTTTCTATTCAGATATGTTATCCCTTGTCTCATTCATAACCCTCCACTCTGCTGGACAGGGCACTCTGGTCACTCGTTTGCTTAAACAGTCACGTTTAATCCATTCTCTAGATGTACATTCTACACCTCCACCACTACCTTTTTATCTCTCTCACTCTGGAGTAATCAGACTATATAGTTTCTCTGAGTGACATTATCTTTGTTTTTTTCTCCTCGCCTCTAACTATATTCTCCGATTTCTCCCTCTGAATCAAGCCTCTTAGTCTCTCTGCCTAGTCATTTCATTTCCAATTTCGCTTCCTCCCCATCCTGTCATTTCTCTCTTTATCATGCTCTTCCATCAGCACTGCATACACCCAGCTCTTTATTTGTAGCTGGGAATTCTGGTTTTATGCTTTTAGACTGTTTGGGGTTTTTTTGTCTTTTGGGTTATATCTTTTTATCTTTTCTTCTTTTTTCTTTTTTATTTCTTTATATTTTTATTATTTGTCTTCCCTCCTTCCTCTTTGTTTTGTTTTGCTCTGTTTGTTGTCCCTTCCTTTTTTTTTTATTTTTCCCTTTCAGTTTGTGTCTTTGTTGGATTTGTCTGTGCATTTGTGTGCCTTTGTTCCCTGTGTATTTGTCTGTCTGTTTTCTTTTCCAGGGCTACCTCAAGAAATAAGCCAAAGTACACATGGTGGAGAGACCCAAATACCACTACAAGTAGGGAAATAAAATAACCAAAGTCTCAACAACAGAAACCAAGAGACAACATTCAAAGAACACTTCCTGAATGGACAGGCCCTGGATAGCCAAAGAGCCCTCTTAATACGGCAGCTTGCAGGTGCAGAGTGCATAACAAGCTTTTAAAACTAACAGCAGATAGAAAGCTAACCAAAATGACAAAACGGAAGGACTCTCCTCCAAAGAAATTCCAGGAAGAAATGACAGCTAAAGAACAGCTCAAAACAGATATAAGCAACATAACTGAACAAGATTTTAGAACAATAGTCATAAAATTAATCACTGGGCTTGAAAAAGGCATGGAAGACATCAGAGAAATTATTGTTACAAAGATGATGGAGCTTAAAAATAGTTGTGATGAATTAAAAAAATGCTATAAATGAGATGCATAATAAAATGGAGGCATCAAATGCACGGATTGAAGAGGTAGAAAGGAGAATAAGTGATTTAGAANGGACAGAATCATGAATAAACAAAAGACTTATTACAACCACCCCCTCAGAAATACATGCAATTATCACGGAATACTATAAAAAATTATATACCAACACACTAGACAACTTAGAAGAATGGACAAATTTGTAAACACACACTCACTACCAAAGTTCAAACGGGAAGAGATAGAAAATCTGAACAGACCCATAACTAGTGAGGAAATCAAGTCAGTTATCAAAAATCTCCCAACAAGAGCCCTGGCCTAGATGGCCTCCCTGGGGAATTCTACCAGGCATTTAAAACGTATTTAATACCCATTCCTGTCAAGCTATTCCAAAAAATAGAAATTGAAGGAAAACTTCCAGACTCATTATATGAAGCCAGCAACACTTTGATTCCCAAGCCAGACAGAGACCCAGCAGAAAAAAAAGAGAACTACAGTCCAATAGCCTTGATGAATACGAATGCAAAAATCCTCAAGAAGACTTGCAAATCGAATCCAACAGCACATAAAAAGAATTATCCACCATGATCAAGTGGGATTAATTCCTGGATTACAGGGCTGGTTCAATATTCGCCAATCAATCAATGTGACACATCACATTCAAAAAAGAAAAGATAAAAACCATATGATCCTGTCAATAGATGCAGAAAAAGCATTTGGCAAAATACAGCATCACTTCTTAATAAAGTCCCTCGAGAAAGTCGGGATAGAAGGAACCTACTTAAACATCATAAAAGGCATCTACGAGAACCCCTCAGCTAACAACATCCTCAACAGGGAAAAACTGAGAGCTTTCCCCCTGAGATCACGAACATGACAGGGATGTGCACTCTCACCACTGGTGTTTAACATAGTGCTGGAAGTCCTAGCATCAGCCATCAGACAACAAAAGGAAATAAAAGGCATCAGAATTGGCAAAGAAGAAGTCAAACTTGCACTTTTCGCAGATGACATGATACTCTACANGGGGAGAGGGAGGGAGGCAAACCATGAGAGACTCTTGAATACTGAGAACAAACTGAGGGCTGATGGGGGTGTGGGAGAGAGGAAGGGGTGTGATGGGCATGGGGGAGGGCACTTGTGGGGATGAGCACTGGGTGTTATATGGAAACCAATTTGACAATAAACTAAGAATGTATGAATGAATGGATGGATGGATGAATAAATAAATAAATAAAGTCAAATGACTGGCTCATAATGAGATGGCACAAAGAAAGGAATAAGAGGGTGGGAGACAATCATTTGTTATAACAGACAGGGATAGCAAAACAGAAACAAAGAAGGGCCAAGATCAAATGTACAAGAAGTCGGGCCACAACAAAACAATAATCAACTATTTGAACCTAGGCAACTGAAGTCAGGAATGGTAGAATTTTGTCTGTTTGTGTTGGCTAAGGCAACTCTAAACAACCCATTTAGCATCTCCAAAG
>NW_027527015.1:35768-52011 GCF_008692635.1 Crocuta crocuta
ACATTTACAGAAAAAAAGGATGGCTATTTATTTGGTTATTAACAGAGAACGAAGTGGCACAAAATAACTCTTTCTCTGTACTTCAAATCGTTGGCTGCAAGGTCAAATGGTGTCACCATCCATATATTTCCTTCTAAATGAGTGGATATGGTTTACATCAGATAATGGTTCCTCCTTGCTTAACTCTGCTGGTTCATATCTTTCCTAGCCTTGAGACAGATAAAGAAATTGGGTTGCTTCCTAGAGTATCTTGAAGGAAATGGCTGTACAAAAATAATAGCAGCATTAGACTTTCCTACATTTACATTAGAAGCAGGTCTGTTACTGATTGCTCCATCTTTTTAAGAATAATAAATGAGATGAGTGGTGTTGTTGATGGTTGAGCTATGAGTCGATTTGAATTCAGTGAGGAAAACTGAATCAAGACAATTATTATAGAAGCAAGGGGTTCAATACAGGATTTAAGCTTATACAAGTGTCTGAAAAACTGGGAAGGGAAGATCTGGAAGGGAGGTGCCAGGGGACCAGAGGAATAGTCCTAAGCATTTCTACTTGAAGCAATAGCACTAGTGGACAGGTTGGAGCTTGCTGGAAAACCTGAGAATCCCTACATATCTTTTTGCCAAAGTAGCTTTGTGAAGAGGATGTTGTGGAAAAATTTATGGAAGCTGCAGCCTCAGGAGGCTTGATGTGAAGTACTTGGCTTGGGGTCCCAGTTGGTCAACAGGTTCAGCAGACAGGAGGATGAGGTGGATATGGACTGGAAGAGAATGACAAAAATCTGGGGAACACCAGGCACTTTAACATCTTTGTGTCCGACTGCCCTGACCTTCAGAGAGTATTGGCCTCCACTTCTTTTCTGCTTTCCAAGTCTCACATGAGTTCCCTTCACTGGCAACATATAATACTAAAAGTATATAGGAAAAGAAGTTTCTATAAAGTTCCTACATTCTGGGAAAATCAGTGCTTCCTGTTTAGCACAACCAATTACTTCCTAGATTCATTTATAACATCAATTTAGCTGCTTTACCTTTTGGAGAAAGACCATTTGGGTAAGTTAAAACATTCTTTTGGTCAGGGTAGATTGTGCAAAATTATGTTGGATTCATGCTTGCTTATTAAACCAAAATATTATCTAAATCTTAACTATGTTGCTATTTTTTACATCTCTTTTCCAAAGAGAAGGAAAACAATGACAGTACTCTATATGAGAAAATTCATATGCACAGGCTGACACCCTGATATACCTTTTTTATTCCCATTTCAATTTTGGAACAGCATAAAGAAAATGTTTAAAGGTCTCATGCACATAGAACATTAAATTTATTGATACCCTTTACAGACTTTCACTTCTAGGCAAGATGGAGTAACAGAGGGACTCTATTTATCCTCTCTTTTGAAATAACCCCAAAGAGGAAAACATATGTGTGAAACAACAGTTTTTAAGACACTGGTCTCTAGGGAATGTAAAGCAGTGATACATCAAAGAGGTGGACCCAGCAACTGCCACAGCTTATTATTTTGAGAAGATGCCCAGACATTTATATAGTGAAAAGGAACCCAAGAAGAGCCTGGTAGATTCCCTAAGTAGAGACATGACTGAATTTTTATGGAGACCAAGACATATAGTCTTTGTAGAGTCGGGTATTGTAGAGGAGAGAGCTACAGAAAGAGGACTCTAGAGGTCTTAGGAAACTACTCAAATGCCTGAGAAAGAACCCACAAAAGATTACAGTGAACAGTATCCTACACTCACACAGGGCAAGGGATTTTGCCTATACCCACCAGACAGACTGGAAAAATCTCATGATTCACAATAGATTTGGAAGAATATTCAGAAGTGTCTTGCATAGACCAGGATTTCTCACCCTTGGCACTTGGCGCTAAATATTCAGGATTAAGGTTTAGGGTTTGGGTTGGGGTGGAGTAGTGGGTTAGGGGTTAGGGTCTGGGTTTCCCTTCTACTTCCCCATTCTTTATACTGAGTTACCTATAATAAATGTCACACAAATGCCACAATAAAGTATGCATTTCAAAGCCTTAGCAAAGAAATAAAATATTTTCAAGAAACATTGATAAGACAAGAGATATTTCTCCATTTTACTGTCAGAACCCCTCAGTGTTTTCTTTTTTCAACTCTCACCCAGTTTATTTCCTATCACAGTTAAAGATCATAGCTACCTCCCGCTTTATTGCAATTTTAGTGCCAAAAAATAGAAGTTGGCTTCCCTTCATCTTTTCCTTCCCTTCCCACTAACCTCCCCAAAGGCTTTGGTGCCTCAAGAATTACTTATGTTAGGGATTAGGATTTAGAGGATCAGGATTGGGGGTCAAGAGTCTGAGTTAGGGGTATAGGTCAGGGGTTAGGGAGTTACATTCAAAGGTTAGAGGGTTAGGATTGGTGGGTTAGGGTTAGAATTATAGTTAATCATAACTAGCCTTCTTCCCTCTTCTCTCTCTCCATCTCTCTGGGCCTCCAGGATGAACAGAACTCACCCAGGGTCACACATGAGATAGGGATTGAGCGGGACCATTGGTTGTCTTCTCCCCAGTCCTGGGCTCTTTTAGAAGAAGAATGAAATGCCTGTCTGGTCACTGCCTATTTCAAATCTAACTCAACGTCAAGAGTTGCAGAAGGGTAAAGGGTTGTGGAAGGCCTCAGAGGTCATGCAGGGTTTCCTCCTGCCCTCCCTCCAGGGAAGGGGGCTGCTGCCCCACTCTGGGCATCCCCAGGTTCCAGCATAGCCTTAAAACATGAGGGCACATGGATTTATACAGGACTGAGTGCAGCAAACTGCCAGCCCCCTTGTGCAGTCTTCTTGCGGGCTGGTGTGGCTGTCTTGGGACTGGCTGGATCCGTCATCCCATATGAGCAGGCAGCACTACACAGATTTCATACAGGACAGTCTTTGGCCTCTGGCCATCCAGGAAGTCATCTGTGGTCCTCCAGCTTGTGCCAGACAGGGTCTTGACAACCCCCATGGCCAATTACTGAGCTGACTGTGCTCCTGGCAATGTAACAAGCAATGTTAACAACCCAATGTAACAGTGCAGACAGCCCTTCAGGATCTTTCCATTCCTAACATCTGTGTGGTTGAGACAAGCGCCTCCTCCCTCACAACCTCCTAGCCTGCCAAGAGAGGTCACAATCCTTCAAATGCTGAATGTGGCCCTGGCCACAACAGTGATACAACAGAATGGCCCTGCAGTCCTTTGGCCTCCTGATTGTAATGTAAATCTTTGACATGCATACTCATTAAGAATCAAGGATATGGGAGCAACTGTGTCTCCCAGTGACCAATTTCTCACTGAGGCTTCATGGTCTCAGAGAACCACATGCATGACCCATAGCCTGTGGCCTGTCAAGTGTGGATTTGTGTTGTGGAATAGTCCTTGGGCCTCCCACTGCTTCACTGAGCAATAATTTCCTTACCATCCTCACATTTGGTCTCTGCTTTTAGTAAAGAAGAGAGAAGAGACTGGAAAATGAGCCACTTTGTTCTTTGAGGATGGGTGATTAATGTGGCTGGTGGGCAGGTGTGACTCCTGGGCTCACTTCTCCCAGGGACACAACTGAGGTCTGTGTGACTTCCAGTCTCTGAGATGTGAGGACCCAATGCCCAAGACAGGAGCCTTGAGTTTAGCACCAATAGTAAAGTTGCTTTTTCAGCAAGTGGAAGTGTGTCTTACCATTGTGGGAAGACAAGAGCACTGGATGGACAGCTGCAGCCCCTGACCCTAAGTAAACCCCTTTCTTCCTTGGTCTTCAGATTCTGCAACTGTGCAGTGGGTCCTTAGAGATGTGGAATCTGTTGCTTTCATTGCCCCAACATCTGTTCTCATGCCTAAGTACAGCACTCCAGCTTTCTTTTAGGAACTGTATCTCCCCCTGCCTCCCATCCCAGCAGCTCCAGAGGGCAGCCCCCAGATTCCACCCACCTCGAAGATGAGCATATTATCCAAATGTAGCAAACCCCATGCTCTAGCCTCTGGATACTTCGATTGCTTCAAGGATGAGAATGTGACCTAAGCCAGGCCAAAGACACATAAAGCCATGACTTTTCATGGAACCCAAGGGAAAGAGAAATGGTTCTCAGTAGAATGGACAATGATTGAGTGTCAGCATGGAGTTGCTGGAGGCCCCAGATACAGTGAGAGAGACTGTGCCTGTGAATGGGGCGTCCTTAAAGGCACTTAGCAGGATGCAGAATTGTGAGCCCCTGGATCTGCCAGACCCAAATGAGATTGTGAGCCCCTGGATCTGCCAAATCCAAATCCACTCTTATCACTTGCAAGCATTAATTTTTCCCACCACTTAAGAATATTAATTTATTTTACTGCAGCTAAGTTTGCCTAGTCCCTTACAATCCGAAATCTTGACACATCAGGATCAACAGTCCCTGAGACTCCCTGTGCACAGTGACCATGGCTGGGGAGAGGAAGACAGGAGGTGGCATCAGGTCTCAAGGGGAGTTCCAGAACAGCCTTGTCTCTGTTCCTTCTCTGTCCCTGGAGACGAAAACTCCAGAACAGTGGGAGAACCAACATGAGGAAGAGGTCCCTGGATGGTTAATTGGTCTGTTTGTTTCTTCCTTATATTAGGGTCCATTTTGTTAATGTGTATGTTTACTATGAAACCACTCCATTTCCTCTAGGGCATCCAGTGTGATGCAATAGGTTTCTTTTATTTGACCTTTAATATCTACTCTCTTTATAGTTTTCAATAGAATTGTCACAATTAATGAATAAATGTTGATATGTTATTATTTACTAAAATCCATACTTGTTTCAGGTTCCTTCTGCTCTGCCTTTTCCTGCTCCAGGATCTCATGCAGGGAACCACATGGCATGTAGTAATCATGTATCTTTAGGCTCCCCTTGGCTGTGACAGTACATTAGACTTGTCTTGTTTCAGTGACCTTGGCATGTTGAGAAGAACTGCTCGGGTATTTGGTAGAAAGTCCTGCAGTGGGATTTACTTGGTGTTTTCCTCATGATTAGACTGGGGTTATGGGTTTTGAGAAAGCATATCACAGAGGTAAAGTGCTCTGCCAACACTTTATATCAAGGGAATATGCTCTGGAGGCCACTTGTCACTGTGTTCACTTTGATCACCTGGCTGAGGCAGTGTTTGTCAGACTTCCCCACCATGAATTACTCTTCCCCATGGGTGTAGATGAGTCTTATTGAGCAGGAATACACTATGTGGAGCCCATACTATAGGAGAGGGGAGTTAGCTTCACCTCCTTGATGGATGGCTGAATGTCTATGTCTATTATGTGGAATTTGATAGGAGAGGTCTATTCAACCCATTTGTAAAACAAAGCTGTGTGACCTTTTAATAAAAATGCAACCGAGTAATTTAAAAGATCCCTTTGGCTTCATTGAACAATTAATGAAGCAGGCAGCATCCCATCTAGCAAACAAGAAGGAGCTCCTTTGAGCTACAGGGAAGGAAAGTTTTTACAGGAAGTGGGGGAATTGAAAAAGAAATTATTAGCAAAGGATGCATTGTTTTGGGGAAGGTCACCATCCTAAGAGGATCAGAAGAGGCCATTCAGTACATTTTCCAGGTTACCTGGGGCATGTGTGTGAAACTCCAGTTAGTTTAGGTAGTACATTTTGGTTTGCTGACCTGGGTCTCTGAACATGAGTGACTCCACTTTAGGGTCTGTGGTTTGTTTTATAACTAATCATTTATTTTTACCAGTGTGGACACCTAGGTAGTCACTTTAAGCTGTTGGTTATACTCCAGCAGTATAGTGTTTGGTCCTTGGTTCATTCCTGCTTGGTCACTGAGAGAACTTTCCACTGGATTATGTTTTCATTTGACATATTTCCATCTTTGCGGGATTATTCTTGGTACTTCCTTACTTTCTTATATTCAAAATTATCCTGACTCCTATATTTACTCTCTTGGTCTTAGTGTCAGCAATTTCTTCATGGAGCCTGGTTCCTTTCATTAGGGAATGATATGAAAAAAAACTTAAATGTGGGAGGTAAATGTGCTCAGTGGACAATACAAAGAAATATATGCATGTATTCCAACATATATATGTATGTATGTATGTGTGTGTATATATATATATATATATATACACACACACACTTAATTATAAAGTTTTCTATGTGGAACTGTCTGTACCTATATTAAATTAAAGATGAGTTTATACTGATGTCCCAAACCTGGTCCATCATCACGTGGACATTGTGATCCTCTACCTTTGCTAGTCTGTAACTCCCCATTCCAGCAGTGAGATACCTGGCTCCTACCACCTGCCATTTATGTAATTCATTTCTCCTTTCCAGATTACAGATGTGGGATTTTCAGAACTGTTAGCTACCACCCTGATGGGGAAAATTTTTATAGACTCTACTGTTTATGTTCAGTATATTTTTCCTTTAGTTCACAAATTCCATTGATTTCCAAAGTTACTTAGGTCAGCACCTTTTGCCACACAACCTACATTACATCAAATACTCAGCACCCCAGAAGAGAAAAGCAACAAGCACTCATGGAATCAGAAAAGACTGTTTATTTCACACCAGTGCCAGCCCTGTGGAGTCACCTCAAAAGGCTGATCATCTGGCTTGGGTTTTACTGATCTTTTATACATATGTGCTTCTGGGTTGGGCAGGACTCGTATAGTCAGGCTTCTGGTCCCTGGCTGCTGGCTGATGCAAGAGGCAAGCAAGAGTGCAGAAGCCGAAAGCACGTACAGAGAGTATCCAGCCTTGGACATCTGGCTGGCCCTTTTTACTTCCATTTACCAGCTTTCCTCCTCATTCTCCACTCCTGATTCTCAAGCTACTGTAGCAGATTTAGAGAAAAGCAGTTTGTGGGGGCCAGGGAACCCTTTGCTGCCACGGGAGGCAGAGCAAAGACCATTCTGGCTTCTTCCTGGTGGACAGAGATGTCTAAAGGAAGAATGTGACAACTAAGGATTTTTGCCATTTAAAGGACAGTAGCTACAGCTAGAATGGTCCAACTGGAGCATCATCTGGAGTTTTATAGCCTCCAGGCTACAGGAAACAAATCTGGCTAGCATATTAAGAATATAAGGACCAAACAGGATGGGTATGACAAGCATTAGGAGAGGACCAGCTAAAGGGAGGAGCCAAGATGCCCAATTTTATATGTTGCTCCGAGAGTTCCATGAGTCTGCTAATTTCTGTTTCCATTTGTTGATTCGTTTCCTAACCCAGTGGTGTAAATTGGTTAGGGTAGAGCCAAGGACCCACAACTGTTGCCTTAGGGTTAGATCGTCTATTTTTATTTACATACCACTCGTATTTCCTTGATAATGGGAGGAGGGCACCCATAAAGGATTTTATAAGGGGAGAACCCCATCTGCTGCTGTAGCTTCCCATTTGCAGCTGAAGTCTGCCTTTCTGAAGGTCCCTTTACTCTCCCTGCCTAATGTTAATCCTTTCCCTACCCATGTCTCCCCCAGGAAGAGGGCCTGTAACTACTGATAGGGAACAGGGGCGATAACCATTCTGGGTTCTTTAAGCTGATAAGGGGTGGTGTGGGGGTACAGCAGTTAGAATCTACCCAAGGATTGGTCGAGTGGCCCACAATATGGTTATATAGGAAGGCTGTCAGGCATGAGATGGCATAAACATTAGCAGACATAAAGAGAAAAATGTAAAATAAAGATTATATTGACCAATAAGATGGCATCTTAAGATAATGTTCTTATGGGCTCCTGGGTGGCTCAGTCAGTTGGGCATCCAACTTCGGCTCAGGTCATGATCTTAGGGCTCATGAATTTGAGCCCCACATAGGGCTCTGTGCTGACAGCCTAGAGCCTGGAGCCTGCTTCAGATTCTGTGTCTCCCTCTCTCTCTGCCCCTCCCCCATTTGTGCTCTGTCTCACTCTCTCAAATATAAGTAAATATTTAAAAAAAAAATTAAAGATAATGTTTCTAGTTCCCAAACCAGTCAAATAATCTAAGAGAGACCCTAACTTTGTCCAATTATGCCCAAATGTCATCTATCAGTTCTAAGATTCTGTGAAAATGATCAGTTATATTGAAATAACATATGTCAGGGAATCTCTCATAACCCAGATGATAGAGGGGCAGTAAGTAATCAATGATGGCTCTATTCTCCAAGAGTTTGGCCCTAACTTTATTTAATTTTTTTAAAGCATCTGATGCTTGTGAGGTGTTATTTATAGTCTTGCTGAGTATAAGCAGACAATTTGTTTTTTTTTTTTTTAGCTCTGTGAGCTCAGTAACAGTAATTACCCCTGCTCTGTTTGTAACCATCCTAAGGGCTGGAGTCAGTGTCCAGGAATCAGACCGCAGTTTATTTCCTTGGGAGAGTAGGTGGGATTGAGTCTCCTTTAATAATTGATATAGTGGGCGAACTATTTTCTGAACCCTGGTATCCACAGCCTTCAATATCCAGTAATTTCCAAAAACTCACATAATTGTTTATCTGTCCTGGAGTTAGTAGCACTGTAGTCTTTAATTTAGTTATAATGCCCCCTTTTTTAGCAAGGGAGTAAGGCTCTCTGTCATTATCAGGAAAGAATGAGAAAATTTAGGTTTCCCCACATACGTCCCAGGGGCTGAGAGAAAAATTTAGTTAGAAGTTTTCTGGAGATGCCTCTAATCGTAATGTTGGCATTTGGATAGTTGGTCTGGAGTGGAAAGGAGGACAGAAAAGGTGGCTCAAGTATCAAGAAGAAACTGAACCAGCTTTCTAGTTACCTGAATTTTCCAGAGTTATCTGAGACTCTGGAACCAATAGACAGTTGGTTCTGGGAGCCACCCCGAAGAGCCCCAGACCTCATCAATCCCTTCGAGGGACACTGGTTATCTGAGCCCTTGCAGATAGAGGTCCCCAAGGGCATTCAGGCTTCCAATGATTGTCTCCACAGAAGGGGCATAGCTTATGAGACTTTGACTTTCATTCTCTCTTCTGAGAGAAGCCTTATTTCCAGTGTCCTGAATGGCCATATAAATGGTATTTGGTGCCAGGACCTCTGGAAGTCTAGTCTAACATAGTACATAAGGCCAGGACTAAGGCCTCAGATTTTTTTTTTTTATCTGGTTGTAATATATCCAATTGGCAGCTTGTAAGAGCTCCTTCAGGGTCCCTTCCAGGCCAACAGCCAAGTTTTGCATTTTGTCTGAATATCTAGGGCTGATTGTGTGACAAATTTGTCCTTTAAAATAATCTCAGCCTTAGGGGTGTCAGGGGAGATAACCATATATTTAATGAGAGCCTACCTCACCCTCTCTAGGCAGGCCATCAGCCTCTCATTTTGTGTTTGTAAAATAGTGGCTAATTTAGCCTAATTTAAGGACTTAATCTTGGATTTACTTAATTTTTCCAAAGCATAAGCTTGGAAGTGGTAGCGATACCATTCCCCAATGGGATGGTCATAGTCCCAATTAGGATCTTGGGGCGTAACTGCCTGAGCTCCAGTTGGGAGCTAGAAGTTCCCTATAGGACCCCCAGTCCCATGGTAATTAATGAGCTGCTCATCTCCATATCTCTTAGGTACTGCCCGAACCCCACATTTTTCTTTCTTCGTAAGAGTCTGATTTAACAAAAGTATTATATTTTTCCAGGCCAACTTAAAAACACATGTAATATTCCGAAAACCTCTCTATACTTATCTGATCAGAAAATTTACCTAGATCTCCTTTTATCTGCCTTAAACCTTATAATATAAAGGTTTCTCTTTCTGTCATTCTAGCTTCTTGTAAGGGAAACATGCCTATTACATTACAGGGAGGACCTGGATAAGGTGGGTAGCAGGGAGCAGAATTGCATTTTTTAATATATAGATTGAGGACCCGAGGGGGAGGAGGTTGAAGTGGAAGAATTTCCTTCCTCCTTCTCCAGGTCTGCTTTGGATACAGGTAAGGGGCCCCTAATCATTTCCCCTCCTGATTGCTGGACTTTAGAAAGGGTTGTCATTAAATTAGGATCCACCTTACATTGCTTACATATATTTTGATTTTTTAAGGCTCAAAAACAATGAAATAGAGGAATTTTTCCCATTTTTCTTTACATTTGCAAAACAAGTTCAATTGTAAGATAGTATTGTCATTGATATTTTCCGCCAGGAGCCAGGTTTTCTCCTCCAATTTGTATTCCGCCCAAGCCTTTGTGCAATAGAAAGTGAATCATAATACATTCCAAAGGAGTAATTGCCTTGGTTGGGGAATTACCCATCTATAGGGAAAAGGAAAAAAGGCATCCCTTATCTCAATTTCCTATAGCCAACCAAGAGAAACCTCAACCCCTGGCCCCACATTTTGGCTGGCTATGGGACTGGCAACCAAAAGCCCTGTCGGTCTCCTGAGGAGCTATGAGTAGTTGCTCTTTCCAAGGCTTGACCCTACCTCTGAGAGCTGACCTGGTCTTCTCCGATTTCTCCTACCCCTCTGTTTCCCACCTGCAGGACCTTGGAGGTATGGACTATGACCAAGCAAGACTTCCCTGGTTGTCATAGTATGCACTATTTTTTTTCTTTCATAGTTTACTATCAAATTGGATTCCATATAACACCCAGTGCTCATCCCAACAAGTGCCCTCCTCCATGCCCATCACCCCCTTCCCCTCTTCCCCACCCCCATCAGCCCTCAGTTTGTTCTCAGTATTCAAGAGTCTCTCATGGTTTGCCTCCCTCCCTCTTCTCCTCCCCCATGGTCCTCTATTAAGTTTCTCCTAATCCTCCTATAAGTGAAAGCATATGATATCTGTCTTTCTCTGCCTGACTTATTTCACTCAGCATAACACCCTCAAGTTCCATCCATGTTATTACAAATGGCCAGATTTCATTCTTTCTCATTGCCATGTAGTATTCCATGGTATAGATAAACCACATCTTCTCCATCCATTTGTTGATGGACATTTAGGTTCTTTCCATGATTTGGCTATTGTTGAAAGTGCTGCTCTGAACATTGGGGGTACATGAGGACGCACTAATTTTATTTTGACTCAACAGTGGCTTACATATTGATCATTGGTCATTGAAGGAGAGGGTTAAAGGGCCAAAGTCAAGGTCTATTCCACTGCATTTTTCAGCAATGCCCACATAAATATGTTCCAGCCATGTGGATATACATTTTCAGCATACAATGGGCTAAGTTTAGTAAGATGATTCAACCAATTGAGCCACCCAGGTGCCCCTAAAGTCCATTTATTTTAACCTTAGTCCATCCTGATTGCACATAAAATTCCTTTCCAAAGATTTCCCTTCATGGACCTTCTACAACTTTCCTTTCCATTTAGATTTTCCCTAAGCCATTTATTTTCGAATAACCAGTCTCATTTAAGGCAAAATTACTTTTCTTTTACTTTCAACAAAAATATATTTCCATTTCTTATATCTTTCTTTCACATGTCCTACGTTTCTACATACAGAGTTCCTTCCCTATTTCCATCAGTGTTAACTACATTTAGCCGAATTTTAAGTCTTAGAAACCTTAATATCCAGTGCAAACTAAGCAGTAAACTAATTGTGAACTCTATGTTACCTCAGAATTTCTATAGATGGAAAACTTGTGAATCTATTAAACATAAAACATGTTTTCCCACAGATCCAAATATCTTTAGTTTCTCTGCAACAAGTCAGAAGCACAAACCCACATCTAGTAATTAGTGCTTTAGCCTCTTATCTCCTTAGACATCTAGTAAATTCAATCTCAGTTCTCAATTTATCATACAAGCAAAACTGTAACATTTTAGGCTTTGAAAGCTTTGAAAAGCTATCTTAACAATTACCCATGAAAACTTTGAGACAGACAAAGTTAACCATCATTTTAAGTCGTCTTTTTGCTGACAAATTGTAATAGAGATAACAAGAGCTTATTTGACCTTCAGAAAACCTTAGGTAAAAAAAAAAAGTTGTATGTAGTTAATGCTGATAACTCTAAAGACATGTCTATCTTAAACCAACAAATTTAATTCCATTTAAATACCAAATATGTTCCATCTGTGTTCATTTAAAAGTCAATTAATTTGTTCCCCATCTGTTTTTACCTGGGGCACCAGTGGGGAAATTTGAAGTGGATGGTCTTTGCTCCTCGACATCTAGGGTGGGAGGAGGAGCTGATGGTGCCTGAGGCATTGAGGCCAGTTATGCAGGCCCCGCACTCCATGCAGAAATGGGGAGGAGGGAGGAAGGGAAGGCAGAAGAGCTGAGATGCTGCCAGGAGGTAGAGAAAGAGGGTTCACAGTTTTAAATCTTGTCAGCTATGGGGCGCCTGGGTGGCTCAGTTGGTTAAGTGTCTGACTTTGGCTCAGGTCATGATCTCATGGTTTGTAGGTTTGAGCCCCTCATTGGGCTCTGTGCTGGAAGCTCAGAGCCTGGAGCCTGTTTCAGATTCTGTGTGTTTCTCTCTCTGCCCCTTTCCTGCTCATGTCTCTGTCTCAAAAATAAATAAAAACTATAAAAAATTTTAAAAATAAATAAATCTTGTCAGCTTGGACAGAGGAGCAGAAGCCATGTTGTTTTGGTTTTTTTTTTCCTTTCACTAACAAGTGGAAATATGAAATCTATGTCAGGTTAGAGAAGATACAGAATTTTCTTGAAGCAAAGGGAGTTTCAGTAGCTGCTTGGGAATATTCCTTTAAGTCCCCATTATGGGGTAGACTGACCAGAGGCAGTTGGCTCTAACAGTTGGTTTTAAGGAATTCCCCTGATTCTGATATCCTAGATAAGGTCCTTTCCAGTGTACAATGTTGCAGGACAAACACAAGGGAAGAGGTCATTTTGTCTGCCTGGCTGTTCCCCTTGTGAGGATTTAGATGCCTCTTGGCATTGGCAGGTCAGTATAAACCCCTGACTCAGATCAGGCCTCTGCTGACCTGATTCTGCTTTGAGCCGTATGAGGTTGTCATGGAATCACAGGATAGGACCCACTTAGATTCCGTAGCTGAAGCTGGAGCATAGGCACCCACACACACATTCAGACAGATTGCAGATTTCCACCCAGGACTTCCCTGTCCTATGTGGCAACTATGTTGCCTGGGAAGTGATCAAGTTCCCCTTCCATCTCTAAGGTGGGCCTGAATTCAATCCTGGGACCCCAGGGACACTTGCTGGATCCAATGTCCCATCCTGGGGGAATTTTCTGATTTCCCTTGGAGTCTGTTCAAGCATAGTGGTAGCCAACTATTGTCAGGCCCAGCGAGGGTCAGGGTCCAGTGAAATCACTGGTGGTGTACCTTCCTTTCTATCACAAGGGCCTGTGATAAGTGGTCTTTCCACTGGCCTCCAGCAATGATGGCTCAAGGGGCCAGTGTGGTTATTGGCTTTCTGGCCAATGCACCAAAAATGTTACAGCTAATACTTGGTGCCCAGGAAGAGACAGCGACAAGCACTCGGGGAATCAGAAAAGACTTTATTTCACACCAGTGCCAGCCCAGAAGAGTCACCTCCAAAGGCTGAGCATCCAGCTCAGGTTTTACTGAGCTTTTATACATACGTGCTTCTGGGTTGGTCAGGAATACTATAGTCAAGCTTCTGGTTCCTGGATGCTGGCTAATGCAAGAGGCAAGCAAGATTGCTGAAGTCAAAAGCAAGTAAGGGAAGTATCCAGCCTCTGACATCTGGCTGGCCCTTTTTATTTGCATTTACCAGCTTTCCTCCTCACCTACAGTGAGTCTTTTTTTTTTTTCATATGTTTCTAATGCAGTTAGATCATTTGTCACATTCTGTACTCCACTGAAAGGGAGAAATAAATTTTCTTCCTTCAAGGTTCTTCCAGCTGGACTAAGAATGAAGGTGACATGAGACACATTGACAGGATAAAAAAATGTAATCATATGAACATGGATGTCCAATAATGAATTTGAGACCTAAAGAAATGACCAAGGCAGGAAGTTTTTATACTTTTTGGACAAAGAGAAAGTAAACCTGTGATGAATTCACAGGACAATGAAAACTTAACTTTGAGAGCTTCAGTTAGTATGGAACTCTAAACAGAATTTGGACTGGGGTAGTAAATTAGTAAACAGTAACAAGTGTTGTTTATACAGCCTTCTGGCCTCTAAATTTCCCATCTCTGGTGATGTGGAAGTCTCTTTACCTCCTGGTACAGGGAGATCCTCACATTGGTGTCCTGCTTCTGGGGGACAGAGGGGGTCTGAGTGTCCCTCTTGCATAGACTGTCTCTGAAATAAGTTTTATTTAAAATGATCTATATGCCAAAGTGGTACATTTAGGGCAGCCTGCCCTTGGCCCTTACACCATCCTGTGACACTCCCACATCCTAAATAACTTAATTAATAGATTATTATTTACTTTTTTTGATGTAAAAATGTTTGGGTTCTGACAAATGCATATGACAAGTATAAATGACTCAAATATTATGGAATACTTCAAATCCCCATCCTCTGATTTTTTTTTAAATCATTTCTAGGTTTGCTTTTTCCAGAATATCCTATAAATGGGATCACACAGTGTGTAGCCTTTTCAGACTGAATTCTTTCACTTAGAAGAATACATGTAAGGTTCATACATGTCTTTGCATGGGGTAATGGTTCATTTCTTTTTATTGAAGAATAGATTAACAGGAGAAAAACAAGGAGAAGTTTAATAACATGCAGATGTAACTCCCTGAAGTGGCCCAGCCCTCACCCAAAATGCTATCTTCATCTAAAGACAAAAAGAATTTGGGTGGTGGAAAGGCCAGTTAAGGGATATTATCAGGCAAGCACAGTAAATGAGGGTATGGTTGTAATGCAGGTTTAAGCCTGTGTCTTCTCTTTTGATAAGAGTTTCTTGAGATTTAGTCATTCTTCTGTTCTAAGAGGAAGACATCTTTATAAATGGAGCTTTCCTTTAATGTACATGCAAGTTCTACCCAGTTTTCAGAGATTCTGTGTCTGCTGTTTCTTAAAATTAATCAGCCCAAATAATCCGTGTGCCAAAGTGGCATGTTTGGGAGTGGCATATTCTGCTTCCTTCACATGGATGCACCTCAGTTTGCTTAGGGATTCATCTATTGAAGGACATCCTGGTTTCTTTAAGTTTGTAACCATTATGAACAGAGATGCTGTGCATAACTGCATGCGAGTTTTTGTTTGGAAACAGTTTTTCAAAGCAGTCATCTAAATACTAGAAGCACAGTTGTTGGATCTTAACGTGAGACTTATTTAGCTTTGGAAAAAAACTGCCAAACTGTCTTTCACAGTGGCTGCATGTGAATTCCCCTAGAGTGAAGGACAGTTCCTGTCATTCTTCACCTTCCAGTGACTGGTAATCTCATGCTTTGCAGTTTGGCATTTCTAATAGGTGTGCAGTGCTCTCTCACTGTTGCTTAAATTTGTATTATCCTAATGATGATGTCAAACATAGTTTTGTGTGTATATTTTATATTTGTATATCTTCTTTGTCCAGGCATCTCTTCAGATATTTACCCATTATCAATTAGGTTGTTTTCTTATTGTTGAGTTCTGAGAGTTTTTTTGTATATCTTGCATACAAATTTTTTTCTCTTTACTTTTTTAATAGTTTATTGTCAAGTTGGTTTCCATATAACAGCCAGTACTTATCCCCAGAAGCGTCCTCCTCCATGCCCATCACCCCCTTCCCCTCCCCCCATACCTAATCTTTTATCAGATATGTGTTTTGCAAATATTTTGTTCCAATTTGTGGATTGCCTTTTAGTTTTTAGACCAAGGTCTTTCACAGAGAAGGTGTTTTTTATTTTTTTAATGTTTATTTATTTTGAGAGAGAGCAAGAGAGAGCATGCAAGAGTGTGAGTGGGTTTGGGGCAGAGGGAGAGGGAGAGAGAGAATCCCAAGCAGGTTCCACACTCAGTGAAGAGCCTCACGTGGGGGCTTGATCCCACCATCCTGAGATGATGACCTGAACTGAAATCAAGAGGCAGCGCTTAACCCATGGAGTCATCCAGGTGCGCCTAGAAATTTTAAGTTTAGAAAATTCATGTTATCAATTTCTTTCTTTTGTAAATTGGCTTTTGGTGTTGTATGTTAAAACTCATCACTGAACCCAAGGTCATGTAGATTTTCTTTTACTTTTTCTTTTTGATATTATGATAGTTTTTCATTTTAGATTTATCTATAATTTTAATGAATTTTGGTGTAAATTGTAAAGTTCGTGCCTGCACTTTATCTAATTCCATATGGATTCCGATTACTTGTTCCTATTTCTGGAGAAGTCAAGGGATAGTGGCTCCATTTCGGTTTGATTTTCCAAAATGTAATGGATTCAGCTGGACCCCGGGAGAGAGCAGTGCCTCCAT
>NW_027527015.1:52080-52375 GCF_008692635.1 Crocuta crocuta
CCGCCCTCAGCCCGCCTCTCACTGTGCGCTCACAGGTGTTCCAAGTCCTCAGGACCTGCTGTGCAGGCGTCCAGGCTTCCAGAGGACATGCGGCTTCGTCCCATCTGTCAGGAGCCTGGCACCCTCAGGACCCACTGTGGGGGCTTCGGGAGGACGTGGGGCCACGTCCACAAGGAGAAGAACCGAGTCTCCTCAGGATTCGCCACGGGAGGAGCAGGTGAGGAGAAAGCGAAGCCACAGGAGGAGGAGCTTCCGCAGCGGGGACGCTGAGGGGCGGGGGCGGTGTGCAAGGGGC
>NW_027527015.1:52600-53314 GCF_008692635.1 Crocuta crocuta
CCTCTGTGGCCGCGCAGGGTCCCTCCCGCCTCCGCCCACGGGTCGGGGTGGCTGTCCTGTGTCTGCGACGGCGTTGTCGGGAGTTGGGTGCCGATGGCCCCGGATGTGCAGATCGCTCCGGGCAGGACGGACATTGTCACAGGATCGATTCCTCCACGTCCAGGAGCCCAGAGTAGCTTTCCATCCCTGTGTGTCTTCCTACATTTCTGTCCCCAGTGTCCTGTCGTCCTCAGAGAGCAGGCCTGTCGCCTTGTCTAGATTTACTCCTGGGCACTTGGTTCTTTATGATACAGTTGCAAATGGGACTGTCTCTTAATTTCTCTTTCGGATGGTTCGTCGTAAGTGTGTGGAAATGCAATTGACTTTTGTGTATTGATTTTGTATCCTTCAAATTTAGGGAATTCATTAGTTCTGTTAACCTTAAAAATAACACTGCCAGTTATTTTACCAGCAAAAAAAAAAATTGTTTTTCATGAATAGCAGAGAATTGCAATCCAGGACAACCAAACTATGGTAAAACCATAGGCAGGCTCAACAAACAAAGGAGAGGGATGTTATTTTGTGGAGAAGAAGTTGAAAGGGGTTGTTTTGAAGGAAAGAAAGTCCATTGGAGAAAAGCAGGAATTCAGGGTGATGAAGGTTTCGCACAGATTAAGCTGCAGGGATGGTCATATCTTGTAGGAGCTTCATGAACTTCCCCTGGTAGGGTCTCTA
>NW_027527015.1:53329-53725 GCF_008692635.1 Crocuta crocuta
ATCAGTCCTCAGTTTTTGTCAGCATTCAAGAGTCTCTCATGGTTTGCTTCTCTCCCTTTCCCCCACCATTTCCGCCCTTCTTCTCCCCCTTGTTCCTCCGGCAAGTTCCTCCTAATCCTCCTATACGTGCAAACATATGATATTTGTCCTTCTCTGCCTGACTTATTTCGCTCAGCATAACACCCTCAAGGTCCATCCATGTTGCTACACATGGCCAGATTTCATTGTTTCTCATTGCCATGTAGTATTCCATCGTATAGATAAACCACATCTTCTTGATCCATTCATCTGCTGATGGACACTTAGGCTCTTTCCATGTTTTAGCTACTGTGGAGAGTGCTGCTATGAACATTGGGGTACATGTGCTCCTATGCATCAGCATTTCTGTATCCCTTG
>NW_027527015.1:54026-56099 GCF_008692635.1 Crocuta crocuta
ACCTGGAGTAGGGGTAGCCATGTTCATGGCCGGTGTGCCAATAGGTGTCTTTCCAGGTGTCAGAACAGGAGTGCTTCCACCCATCTGACTAGCTGGTGTTTCATCCCAACGTGACTTTCTTTTACTGGCTCCAGGAGTTGGTGTTTCACCAATTGAATCTCCACCTCGATCTGTTCGAGGAGTCTCAGCCCATCCACTTCCATGCCCAGGAGTACCTCTTTCTGTTTTGGGGGTCTCATCCCATCTGTTTTTACGAGCACTGGAAGTTGCGCCTCCGTGGCCTGGTGTTGCATGGCCTGGGGTATCGCCACGTCCAGGAGTAGCAGCTCCTGCTGGTGTGTGGCTAGGTGTAGGATCCCATATTTTTGAGCCCGGTGTTGCTCCAGGAGTCTCACTTCCCTTCGCACGACCTGGTGTCTCATCCCATCTTAAGGAAGGGGTATGTCCAGGGGTCTCTGCTTGATCCCAACTTGATAGCTTTTTGGGAGTGGCACCAGGAGTCTGGTCAGCCGTTTGATCCCAACGCCGTTTTCGTTTTGAGGGAGGCTGGGACGCTGCCGCTCCATTGACAACTTTTAGTTCTCCAGCTTTAGCTTTTTCTGCTAGTTGTTGCCTAATTTCTCTCTCTTCTTTGGTTAAATGCTGTTCTCGCATTACATCCATGTAAGTCCTAGCATTCATTTTAGGATCAGGGGTCTTCCCTCCATCTGCAAAAGGATCAAGACGCTCTGGGGATATTATCATGGTCCGCCTGTGCTTTTTGTATTCATCTTCCCGGTCAGCAATCTTTGGAGGTCGGTGCTCAGCAAACGGATCATACTGTTCTGTTGATTGTGGTATATCATTAAGCAATGCCACAGGGGCATGATATCCTGGCTTCTTCTGACCAAGCAAACTTGTAGATGATGAGTAGTCATCGTCATCATCTTCAAGTTCAGTTGCAGCAATTGATGTTACGTATCCAGCAAATCGGCTGTCACTTCCACCATAAATTTCCTGGTCATAATAACCTGTAGAATCAAGGCCCACTCCTTGAGCTTCATCAAGAGCTGCCTTCTTGCCTTGAATTTCTCGAATCTGTGCTTCAATATCTTCGTGAGTCTTGGTGATCTTCGCCATTTTGTCCACTCGAACACACAGACGGCTCCTGTGGAGGGTTCTAATGTTGGGGTCTGTAACTGACAGTTGTTCCTGTGATTGACACAGTAGTAGCTCCCCCTTCTAGCCTCTCCTTTTGGCATCCCCAGTCCTCTTCAAAGAGGTTTCCTTTCATTAATTTTCTTAAAAATTTTTTAAATATTTTATTTATTTCTGAGAGAGAGAGACACACACACTGTGAGCAGGGGAGGGTCAGAGAGAGAGGGAGACACAGAATCTGAAGCAGGCTCCAGGCTCTGAGCTGTCAGCACAGAGCCCGACGCGGGGGCGCGAACCCACGAACCGTGAGATCATGACCTGAGCCGAAGTCGGACGCTTAACCGACTGAGCCCCCCAGGCGCCCCTTCCTTTCATTAATTTTCACAGTTCTAAGTTTTTTTTGTGGACTGTTGTGGAAAACTGGAATTCCAAATCCCACTTCTGCTGCTGCACCCAAGACACAGTGACCACTGATAAAGGCCTCCCATGTGCTTCTTGCTCACATGCAGCCTCCTGTAAGAGCAAGTGGCCTCTTCGCCATGGGTGAGCTGGGTCTGGGTAGGGATTGGCCTGCATCGCAAAGTTCAGCATCATCTCTGCTTCTGTGGTATGGGGAGGACATGGTTGTTTGGAGGAGTATGTTACTCTGCAGTGATTTCAAGTGTGCAGTAAACTTGTCACGGCAGCACAAATACTAGTTATCTCCACACTCAGATTCCCCAGCCCTCGTTTCTTTACCACAATTTGCCACTTCACACGAGATACTTTGGTACATTTTACCCCCAAACAGGGACACTCTCCTGAGAAACCAGCACATAATCCCAAATGAGGAAACCACTGCAGTTTCCACATTATAACCCAGACCACAGGCCCACTTCTACTGTCTCCACTTGCCCCACTATCTGAAATGTGTTTTCCCATTCTGATCCAGTTTTT
>NW_027527015.1:56242-60904 GCF_008692635.1 Crocuta crocuta
CCTATTTGAAAATTTTTTTCCCTTTTTCTTCCTGTTTTTTTTTTTTTTTTTTGTTTTTTTTTTTTTTTTTTTTTTTTGTAAGTGCTCCTGAGACTTTCCCTTATTTGTGTAACCTGGATGGATTTAAAGAGCAATATGGCTCCAATCTGAGTGGCCTTTCCTGGATGGCTTGTCACTAAGGCTGTTTTCAGCATTCACCCTTATTGTCACATGTATCGGTCCTTCATTTTTACATTGCGATTAAGTGTACATAACATAACATTTACCACATTAACCGTTTTAAGCATACAGTTGTCTGTCATTAACTGCATTCACGTGGTTGTGCATCCATCTCCAAAACTTTTTAATGTCCCCCAAGGGAAACTCTATGTATTAAACCCTAACATCCCATTCCCCTTTCCCCTTGACCCCTGCAGCCACATTCTGCTCTGTGTCTCTGAGTTTGACTTCTCTGGACACCTCACATAAGTGGAACTATACAGTATCTGTCTTTCTGTGACTGGCTTATTTCACTCAGCATAATGACTACAAGGTTCATGTTGTAGTACATGTCAGCATTCCTATCCTTTGTAAGGTTAAATCGTATTCCGTTGTGTGTATACCACATTTTGTTTATTTATTCATCTGTCAATGGTCACTTTGGTCGCTTCCAACTTTTGACTATTGTGAAAAATGCTGCTATGAATAAGGGTACATGAATATCTGCTGAAGGCTTTGCTTTCAGTTTTGGGGTATATATGTGCAGAGGTGGAATTCTGTATTTATTTTTTGAGGAACCACTATGATGTTTTCTATAGCTGCATTATTTTATTTTATTCCTTTATATGGAAGAATAATATTGTTATTTGTGGGTCTACCTCATTTTGTTTATTCATTTACCCAGTGATGCACTTTTGCATAGTTTCTACCTTTTGGCTATTGTAAACAGTACTGCTATGTATGTTTGTGTACATGTCATTTAAAAAAAAAACTGTCGTCAGTTCTTTGGGATATACATCTAAGAGTAGAATTATCTTTTTGAGGAAATGCCAAACTATNTCTTTGCCAACATTTGTTACTTTATAGCTTTCATGATTATAGCAATTCTAGTGCATGTAAACGGGTATCTGTGGTTTAAATATTCATTCTTCCATTCTGGGGGCTGTCTTTTCATTTTCAGGATAGCATCTTCATATGTATTAAAGGTTTTTAATTTTGAAGAAATTAAATTTATCTATTTTTCCTTTACATGCTTGTGCTTTGGTGTCAGATCTAAGAGCATTGCTAAATCCAAGTTCGTGAAGATTTATCCTCATATATTTCTTCTAGAGTTTATAATTTTACCTCTTACATTTAAGCTTTTGATCCACTTTGAGTTAATGTTTGTATATGGTGTGAAGTAAGGATCCAATTTCATTCCTCTGTGCATGGATAGCCAGTTGTCTAACACCTTTTGTTGAAAAGACCGTTGTTTCCCCAATGTAATGCTGTCTGCCATTGTAAAAATTCAGTTGACCATAGATGAAGGGGCTTATTTCTGGGTTCTCGATGAAATCCCACTGATCTTTATGTATGTCTTTATGACAGTATCACAATATTTTATTTACTGTTGCTTTGTATTAAGATATGAAATGGGAAACTTTGAAATATGAGCTTCCACCTTTGATTTTCTTTTTCAAGATTGTCTTGGCTATCTTGTGGTCCCTTGATTTTCCATAATATTGTTAGGAATAGCTTGTATATTTCCTCCAAGAGGCCTTTGTGAATTTTCCTGGGAATCACATTGAATCTTCAGATTGCATTACATACCATTGCCATTTATCAGTAGTAAGTCTTTTCATCACCGTGTGGTGTGTTCACATTTATTTAGGTTTTCTCTAATTTCTTTCAGCAGTGTTTTATAATTTTCAGTGTACAGGTCTTGCACCTTGATTACATTTATTTCCAAGTATTTTATTAATGTTGATGTTACTTAAAATTGAATTGATTCCTTAAATTCCTCTTCATGTGATTCATTGCTGGTGTATACAAATAAGAGATTTTTGTGTATAGGTATTTTGTCCTGTAACTTTCCTGAATTAGGTGATTAGCGCTAATGATTTTTTGTTGTCTTTAGGAAATTCTGTATATAAGATAATGTCATCCCTTGTCTATGAATAGATATGGTTCTACTTTTGCCTTTCACATGTGGATGCCTTTTGTCTTTCCTCATCTCTCTGGATAGAACTTTCAGTACAATATTGAGTAATGGATGAAAGCCAGCATCCTGGCCTTGTTCCTGATCTGTGAGGAAAACTTTCAGTCTTTGAAACTGAGAATGATGTTTGCTATAGGTTTATTAAACAAATTACCCTTTATTCTTATTTTCCCGAGTGTTTTATATCATGAACTAGCATTGAATTTTGTTTAAAGCATTTTCTGCATCAGTTAATATGACCACAGGCTTTCATGTAAATAATTATCATGGTGTATAACATTTCTTGGTTTTAGGATGTTGAACAACCCTTGAATGTAAGTGTAGACCCTTGCTTAAGGTACACAATACTTTTATGTGCTCTTGGTTTCATATTGCTATTATTCTGTGGAGGATTCTTACATCTGTGCTTATAAGGGAAACAAATATGTTTTTTTCTGGTTTCGTGATGTATTGATGTGATATGATTGGGAATGGTATTAGGATTTCAATAACTATGGCTGGGAGTGGAGAAGGCATGGGATTGTATTGGGGATGGGTAAGGGTTACATTTATATTTATGATTAAGGTGAAAGTTAAAGTTAAATTTGGGGGTTAAGGGTCAGAATCAGAGTTAGGATTAAGAGAGTTGAATGAGAGTCAAGGTGAAAGTCAGGGTATAAGGTCAGAGTCCTGGGTAAGGGTCAGAATCAGGGTCAGATTTGGGTTTAAAGGTAAGGGTCAGGGTTACAGGTGAGGAATTATGGGTTAGAAGTTAGGGGCCACTTTAGGTTAAGAATAAGGGTAAGGGTCAGAGTAAGGCTCAGAATCAGGGTTTAGGGTTAGGGTGAGAGATTAGGGTTTAGGGCTTAGGATTTAGAGTTAGAATTTTGGTTCAGGGTTTGGGGTCACTTTAGGGTAAAAATAAGGGTCAGGGTCAGAGTAAGGCTCAGAGTCAGGGTTTAGGTTTAAGGTGAAGGTCAGGGTGAAGAGATTAGGGTGTAGGGTTTAGGATTTAGAATTTGTGTTTAGGGTTCAGGGTTATGGTCTAGGGTTTACTGTTAGGGTGAGGGTAATGGTTAAGGTTAGGGTTAGGATTAGAGTGGTTAGGGTTAGGCTTAGTGTTAGAGGTTAGGGTTAGAGTGGTTAGGGCTAGGGGTTAGGGTGAGGTTGAGAATGCAGATTAGGGATAAGCTTAGTGTGTTAGGGTATTAGGGCACAGGGTCAGTGTCAGGGATTTGGGTTAGAGTTATGATTGGGGGCTACTGTTTAGTGTTAGGGTTAGATTTGTTTTTAAGTTCAGGAGACTGTTTTGGGTTAGTTGTTCCTGTTAGGGTTAGATTTTGGGCTCGGGTTTAGGGTTAGGTTTTAGAGTTTGGTTTAGGAATTAGGGATGGGGTAGGGTTGTTAGGGTTAAGGTTTGGGTTAGAGTTGATCTTATGGGTTATGAATACATTAATGGGTTAGGGGTTAGAGTTAGGGTTAGAGTTAGTGTTAGAGTTAGGGTTTGGATTTAGTATTAGGTTTAAGTTTTAGTGTTTGGATTAAGTCATGAGAGGTGACAGGGCCCTAATTGCCATCAGTGCAGGGACCTTCTCAGAGGATTGGGTTGAGGACATGTGATTGGGTGGTTCTTAGGGTTAGATTTTGTAGTCAGGGTTGTTTGATTTTTGTGCTAGGCTTACATTGTGGCTCCAGATCCTCATCTGCTGGTACAGTCTGGAGACAAAATGTCATGGCTAAAACATCTCTGTTCCTCTCTGAATTATACTATGCTTGTCATGATCACCATATTCATTGTTTTCTTAGACCTAGAAGGTAGGCTTTCTTAGTGCCTGAGCTATGGTTAGTGTTGGCATTATGTCCTAGAAGGTGTCAGGGGCTGAAGCCCCAGCAGCACAGTGATCTCTCTGGAGAGCTGAGTTGAAGGCACATGTTAGAGTACTATTAGTGATGCTGAGGCTTTGGATTCAGGAACCAGAAGATTATGTAGGCTAAGTTAGGTTTTGGCTCAGGATCTCTTACTGCAGCTACATCCTGGTGTTTGAAATTTCTAGCTTCCTTGCTGAAAAATTCCATACTGGTCCTTTTCTTAAACATAAACTGTAGGCCTTCTTAGGGCAGGAACCATGCCTAGGGTTAGTGTTAGACCCTGGGAGGTTCTAGGGACCGAACTGCCAGCAGTGCAGTGATCTCACTGGATGGCTGAGTTGAGGGTGCTTGTTAGGGTGGATGTTAGGCTTAGGCTTTGGGTTCAAGGCCTGGCCCATGGCGTGGGCTAGACTTAGTTAGGTTTTGCCTCAGGATTCCTCTTGTGCAGCTTAATCCCTCCTGTGGAAATGTCATGACAATCATCTGGGTACCTTGATGAATATACCTGTACCTGTAATGGGCCCCAAAATTATTCTTTTCTCCCACTTCAGAGGTGGGCCCCCTTACACAAAAAGCCTCAGCTAGGTTTAGTGTTAGATCCTGGGAGTTTTCAGGGGCCAACTGACACCAGTTCAGAG
>NW_027527015.1:61905-64958 GCF_008692635.1 Crocuta crocuta
TTAATTATCTTGTTTTACTTGTTCTACATATATTATCTTTTTCTTTTTTGTTTTATTTATTGATTTTTTTAATTATTTTATTTATTTCTAGGAGAGAGAGAGAGAGACAGCGTGAGCAGGGGAGGGTCAGAGAGAGAGGGAGTGACAGACTCTGAAACAGGCTCCAGGCTCTGAGCTGGCAGGCAGCACAGAACCCGATGCGGGGCTCGAACCCGCGAACCGCGAGATCATGACCTAAGCGAAAGTCGGCCGCTCAACCGACTAAGCCACCCAGGTGCCCCTGCAACTCCATTCTGACCCTGGAAGTGTTATGGCAAACTCCTGGCTTCCTCACTCAATAATTCTGTACAGCTCATGGGGCCCAAATTAGTTCTTTTCTCAGACCTGAGAGGTGGGCCCCCTTAGGACCAGAGCCATGGCTAGGGTTAGATCCCAGGAGGTGTCTGGGGCAAACCACCAGATGTGCAGTCATGACCCTGGAGGGCTGAGTAAAGGGCACATTTAGGGTGCAGGTCAGGCTTAGGTTTTAAATTCAGGAGCCAAAAGACTATGTTGGCCTGGATTAGGTTTGGCTCAGGACCTCTGTTGCAGCTCCAACTTATTCAAAATGTCATAATGAAATTCTGGCTTCCATGCTGAAATATTCCATGCTGGTGTTGGCCCCAGAGACCTTGCTAGGGTTAGTGGTTTATGTGTCAGGAGGTGACAGGGGCTAACCCCCAGCACTGCACTCATCTCGAGTTGAGGACATGTATTTTGTTGCAGGCCAGGACTTGGGTTTGAGTTCAGGGGCCACACGATTGTGTGGACCAGGGTTAGGTTTGGCTTCAGGTTCCACTTCTGCAGCAGTATCCTGGATCTGAAAATGTCATGGAAAACTTCTGAGTTCCTCACTGAATTATTTGGGCAGGTCATGGGCCCCAAATAAGCTCTTCTCTCAGACCTATTTTGTGGAATCACCTTTGAGACAGACATGGCTAGGGTTAGGGTTAGGTCCTGGGAGGTGGCAGGGGACAAACCACCACATGTTCCATGATCTCCCTGGAGGTCTGAGTTGAGGACATGTGTTAGGGTGCCAAACAGGGGTAGGGCTTAACCTCAGGGGATGGTCTTGGGGCCAAAGTTAGGTTTCAGCTCAGGATCCCCATAAGCAGATACTGAGTGTGTGGGCCTGGGTTAGGTTTTGGCTCAGTATCTCCTTGTGCAGCTCCATACCTGCCATTAAAATTGCATGTTGAACCTCTGGATCATGGGTTTCCAAATCCATTCCTTCCTCAGACCAAGGAAGTGGAACCCCCTTAGGGCCAAGCCATGGCTAGGGTTAGGGCTAGATCCCTGGAGGTGTCAGGGGCTGAACCCCCAGTATCACAGTGATCTCCTGGAGGGCTGAGTTGAGGACATGTGTCAGGGTGCATGTCAGGTTTAGATTTGTGTTTAGAAGCCAGATGATGGGGTGGGCGCCAGTCTTAGGCTTGGGCTCAGGGTCACCCTTGTGCTGCTCCATCCCTGCTGTGGATATATCGTGGTGACTTTCCAGGTTCCTTGCTGAATAACTCTGGGCTGGTCATAGGCCACAAATCCATTCTTTTCTCAGACCTGTGAAGTGGACCGTGGTAGAGAAAGAGCCATGGCAAGGGTTAGGGTTATGTCCTGAGAGGTGGCAGGGGCCAAACCAGCACCAGTTCACTGATCCTCCCCAGAGGGCTGAGTTGAGGGTGCATGTTAGGGTATGGGAACTGCTCAGGGTTTAGGGTTAGGGCCCAGCTGGTGGTGTCTTCCAGGCTTAGGTTTTGGCCAATGATCCCCTTCTGCACCTCCATTCTGACCCTGTCATAGCGAACTCCTGAAATCCTTGTTGAAGAAGGCATCGCTGATCATGGACCCCAAATCCATTCTTTTCTCAGACCTAGGAAGTGGATCCCCGGAGGTGTCAGGGGCAAAGAACCAGCACCACAGTGATTTCTATGGAAGGATGAGTTGAACAGCCAAGTTATGGTACAAGTCAGGCTTAGGCTTTGGGTTCAGGAGCCAGATGGATGGGGTGGGCCAGGGTTATGTTTGGGCTCAGGATCCCCTCCTACATCTCCATTCCAGCCTTGGAAATGTCGTGGCAAAATTCTGAATTCCTCCCTGAAATGTTCTGCTGTGGTCCTTAGCCCAAAATCCATTCTTTTCGCAAACCTCAAAGCTGAAGCACCTTAGGGCAAAAGCCATGCCTAGGTTAGGGCTAGTTCCAAGGAGGTGGCAGAGACCAAACCACCAGCAGTGTAGTGATCTCCCTGGAGGGCTGAATTGAGGGCATGTATTTCATCACAGGCCAAACTTTGGGTGTGAGTTCAGGGGTGGCACGATTGTGTGGGCCAGGGATAGGTTTCACCTCAGAATCCACTTCTGCAGCAACATCCCAGTCCTGGAAATGTCATCATCAACTTCTTAGTTCCTCACTGAATAATTCTGTGCAGGTTATGGGCCCCAAATACCTCAGACCCAGACGGTGAAATCCCATTCAGGACAGGCCATGGCTAGGGTTAGGGTTAGGTTTCGCGGGGAGGAGGGCAGCTGGGGCCAAAGCAGAACATGTTCAGTGATATCACCAGAGGGCTGAGTTAAGGGCATGTTTGGGTGCAAATCAGGCTTAGGGTTTGGGTTCAGGAGCCAGGCTACCGCATGGACCATGGTGAAGTTTGGGCTCAGGATCTCTTCTTCAAGCTNCCTTGACTCCAAATCTGTTCTATTTGCAAATGTCAAGCTGAGTCCCCTTAGGGCAAGAGCCATGGCTAGGGATAGGGTTAGGTTCAAGGAGTCTATAGAAACTGAACCACCAGTACTGCAGTGATATCCCCAGAGGGCTAGGTAGAGGGCATGTGTTCCTTTGAAGACCAGGCTTTGAGTTGAGTTCAGGGTCACGCATTGTGTGGGCCAGGATTAGGTTTCACCTCAGCATCCACTTCTGCAGCAATATCCTGGCTCTGATTATGTCATGGCCAACTTCTGAGTTCCTCGCTGAATAACTTTCTGCAGTTATAATAATAATAATAATAATAATAATGTCA
>NW_027527015.1:64999-81710 GCF_008692635.1 Crocuta crocuta
TGGACCCCCTGAGTGCCAGAGACATGGCTATGGTTAGGGTTAGGTCTCGGGAGGTGTCAAAGACTGAAAACAAAGCACCACAGTGATCTCCCTAGATCTGAGTTTAGCATGCTTGTTAGGGTGCAAGTCAGGCTTAGAGTTTGGGTTCAGGAGCCAGAGAATGGGATGGGCTAGGGTTAGGTTAGGTCTCAGGATCCTGTCCTGCAGCTCTACCCCAGCCTTGGAAATGTTGTGGAGAAATTCTGCAATCCTCGCTGAAATGTTCTGCAGTGGTCCTTGGCACTAAATCCATTTGTTTTTTCCTGCAAACCTCATAGCTGAGTCTCCTAGGGCAAGAGCCATACCTAGGATAGGGTTAGGTCTGAGGAGGCAGCAGGGATGGAACCAGCAGCAGTGCAGTGATCTCCCTAAGGACTGAGTTAAGGGTGCATGTTTCGTCAAGGTCTAGGATTCTATTAGAGTTCAAGGGCCGCCGCATGAATGTATGGATGAGCGTTAGGTTTTGCCTAAGGGTACACTTCTGCAGCAACATCCTGGCACTAAAAATGTTATGGGCAACATTTTAGTTCCTCAGTGAATAATTCAATGAAGGTCATGGGCCCCAAATCTGTTCTTGCCTCAGACCTAGGTGGTGGAACCCCCTTTGGTACAGGGCATGACTAGGGTTAGGGTTAGCTCTCAGGACGCATCAGGGGCCAAAATACCACGTGTTCAGTCATGTACCCGGGAGGCTGAGTTGAGGGTGCATGTTAGGGTGCAAGTCAGGTTTAGGGTTTTGGTTCAGGAACCAGACAATGGGGTGGGCCAGGCTTAGATTTGGGCTCAGGATCACCCTTGTGCTCCTCCGTTCCGGCCTTGGAAATGTCCTGGCGAAATTTTGAATTCCTTGCTGAAATGTTTTGCAGCAATCTTTAGCCCCAAATTCACATTCCATGCAAACCTCAAAGTCGAGCCCCCTTTGGATAAGAGCCATGCCTAGAGTTAGGGTTATGTCCCAGGAGATGGCAGGGACTGAACCACCAGCAGTACAGTGATCTTACCAGAGGGCTGAGTTGAGGGCGCATCTTAGGGTGAGAGTTAGGCTTAGGGTTTGGGTTCAGGGTCAGATGATTGCGTGAGCCACAGTGAGGTTTAGGCTCTGGATCCCTTCCTGCAGCTCTCTTTTGGGCTTGGAAATGTGGTGGAATTCTAATTCCTCGCTGAAATGTTCTGCAACAGCCTTTGTCCCCAAATCCATTCTTTTCCACAATTGTCAAAGCTCAGCCCCTTTAGGGCAAGAGCCATGGCTAGGGTTAGGGTTAAGTCTGAGGAGGCAGCAGGGACCAAACGACCACCAGCAGTCCAGTGGTCTCCCTGGAGGGCTGAGTTGAGGGCACCTGTTTCGTCACAGGCAAGGCTATGGATTTGAGTTCAGGGGCTGCACAATTGTGTGAGCCAGGTTTAAGTTTCACCTCAGGATTCACTTCTGCAGCAATATCCTGGCCCTGAAAATGTCATGGCCAGCTTCTGAGTTCCGCAGTGAATAATTCTGTGCAGGTCATGGGCTCCTAATCTGCTCTTGCTTCAGACCTAGGTGGTAGAATGCCATTCGGGACATGCCATGGCTAGGGTTAGGGTTAGGTCTCAGGAGGTTGGCAGGGGCTGAGGCACCATGTGTTCAGTGATCTCCCTGAAGGGCTGAATTGAGGGTGCCTCTTAGGTTGTGAGACATGCTTCAGGTTTGGGTTCAGAGGCCAGACCATGCGGTTGGCCAGAGTTAGGTTTGGGCTCAGGATTCTGTCCTGCATCTCTATCTGGGCCTTAGAAATGTCCTGGTGAAATTATGAATTCATTGCTTAAATGTACTATAGCTGTGCTAGGCCCTGGCCCCAAATCCGTTCTTTCTGCAAACCTCAAAGGTGAGTCTCCTAGGGTGAGAGCCATGGCTAGGGGTAGGTTTCAGTCTGAGGAGGTGGGAGAGATGGAACCACCAGCAGTGCAGTGATCTCCCAGGAGGGCTGAGGGGAGGACACATGTTTCTTTGCGGTTCAGGCTTCAGATTGAGTCCAGGTGCCACACCTCGTTAGGGCCAGGGTTAGGTTTCACCTCAGAATCTACTTTTGTAGCAACATCCTGGCCCTGAAAATGTCATGGCCAACTTCTGAGTTCCTTGGTGAATAATTCTATGCAGGTCATGGGCTCCAAATCTGTTCTTCCTTCAGACCAATTGATGAAAACCCATTTGGGACAGGCCATGGATAGGTCTCAGTGGGCAGCATGGGTTGAAGCACCATATGATCAGTGATTTCTTCGGAGGGCTAAGTTGAGGGCCCATGGGTGGGTGTGATTCAGGGTTAGGGTTTGTGTTCAGGAGCCTGAGGGTGGGATGGGCCAGAGTTAGGTTTGGTTTCATGATCCCTTCCTGCAGCTCCACCCCGGCTTTGGAAATGACATGGCAAAATTCTAAATTCCTCACTGAAATGTTCTGTAGCTGTCCTTGGCCCAAATCTTTTGTATTCAGAAACCTCAAAGCTGCACCCCCTTAGGGCAAGAGCCCTGGCTGGGATTAGGGTTAGATCTGAGGAGGCAGCAGGGATGGAACCACTAGCAGTACAGTCATTTTGCCAGAGGACTGAATGGAGGGCTCATGTTTCATCTTTGGTCAGGCTTCAATTTGAGTTCAGGGGCCACACGACTGTGGTGCCAGGGTTAGATTTCACCTCATGATCCACTTCTGCTGCAACATCCCAGCCCTAAAAATGCCATGGCCAACTTCTGAGTTCCTCGCTGAATAATTCTGGGCAAGTCATGGGCCCCAAATCCGTTCTTGCCTCAGACCTAGGCAGTGGAACTCCATTCAGGACAAGCCATGGCTAGGGTTAGGTTAGGGCTCTGGAGACCAGAGGGGCCAAAGTAATACATGTTCATTAATTTCCCCAGAGGGCTGAGTTGAGGGTGCATCTTAGGTTGTGAGACAGGCTTAAGGTTTGGGTTCAGGAGCCAGATGATGAGGTGGTCAAGAGTTAGGTTTGGGCTCAGGATCCTGTCCTGCAGCCCCACCCTGGCTTTGGAAATGTCATGGCAAAATTCTGAATTCTTCGCTAAAATGTTCTGCAGTGGTCCTTGGCCCCAAATCCATTCTTTTGGCAAACGTCAAAGGTGGGTCCCCTAGGGCAGGAGTCAGGGCTAGGGTTAGGTTTAGGTCAGAGGAGGTGCCAGAGACTGAACCACCAGCAGTGCAGTGATCTCCTGGGAAGGCTGAGTGGAGGGTGTGTTTTGTTGCAGACCTTGATGGTAGAACGTGTTTGGGACAGGCCATGGCTAGGGTTTGGGTTAGGTCCTGGGAGGCTGCAGCGGCTGAAGCACCATGTATTCAGTGATCTCCCCAGAGGCCTGCATTATGGGTGCATCTTAGGGTGTTTGTTCAGGCTTAGGGTTTGGGTTCATGAGCCAGATGATGATGGGCTTAGATTTGGGCTCAGGATCCCCTCTTGTAGTTGCATCCCGGCTTTGGAAATGTCATGGCAAATTTCTTAATTTCTTACTGAAGTGTCCTGCATTTGTTGTTTGCCCCAAAACCATTCTTTTCAAAATTCTCAAAGCTGAGTCCCCTTAGGGCAAGAGCCATGGCTAGTGTTAGGGTTAGGTCTGAGGAGGCAGCAGGGACCAAACCACCAGCAGTGAAGTGATCTTCTCGGAATGCTAAGTGGAGGGCATGTGTTTGGTTGCAGGCTGGGCATTAATTTGAGTTCAGGGACCACACTTTATGTGGGCCAGGTTTAGCTTTAGTCTCAGGATGCACTTATGCAGCAACATCCCAGCCCTGAAAATGTCATGACAAATTGAGTTCCTTGGTAAATAATTCTGTGCAGGTCATGGGCACCTAATCTCTTCTTGCTTCAGACCTAGGTGGAGGAAATGTTTAGGACAGGCCATGGCTAGGGTTAGCGTCAGGTATCAGGAGGTTGTAGGGGTTGAAGCACCATGTGTTCAGTGATATCCCTGGAGGGCTGAATTTAAGATGTATGTTAGGGTGAGTATAAGGCTTAGGCTTTGGGTTCAAGATCCAGAAGGTGTGGTGGGCCGGGGTTAAGTTTGGGCTCAGGATTCCCTCCTGCATCTCTCTCCAGGCCTTCGAAATGTCGTGACAAAATTCTGAATTCTTGGCTGAAATGTTCTGCAGTGGGCCTTGGACCCAAATCCATTTTTTTGCAAACCTCAAAGCTGAGCCTACATCGGGCAGGAACCATGACTAGTTTTAGCATTAAGTCTGATGAGGTGACAGGGCTGAACCACCAGCAGTGCAGTGATCTACCCGAAGGGTTGAGTGGAGGGTGGGTGTTTCGTTGTGGGAGAGCCATCTGGTTTGGGTTCAGCAGTGGCATGATTGTGTGGGCCAGGGTTAGGCAAGGACTCAGGATCCCCTCCTGCAGCTCCATCCTTGCCATGGAGATGTCATGGGAAAATTCTGGCTTCCATGGTGACATATTCCACATTGGGCAATGGGCCCAAATCTGATCTTTTCTCCGACCTCAATGGTGGGCCCCCTTAGGGCCAGAGCCCTGGCTAGGGTTAGGTCTCAGGAGGCACTAGGGGTTGAACCCCCAGCAGCATAGTGGTTTCCCTGGAGGGCTGAGTTGATGGCACGTGGTAGGGTGCAGGTCAGACCTCATCTTTGGGTTCAAGGGCTAGCCTCTAGTGTGGGTCCAGCTGATGTTAGACCTCATGATACCCCTCATGCAGCTCCATCTCTGCTTTGGAAATGTCATGGTAATTTTCCAAGTTCCATGCTGAAGAATCTTGAACCAGTTATGGGCTTCAAATCCGTTTTGTTCTCAGATCTAGGAATTGGGTTCCCGTAGGGAATGAGGTTAGGGTTAGAGTTAGGGTTAGATCCTGGGACATTTCAGGGCCTGAAACAGCATCAGTCCAGTGATCTTTCTGGAGGGCTGAGTTTAGGATGCCTGAATGGTGGGTGTGGAATAGGAATAGGGTTTGGATGCAGTGGACGGCTGATTGTGTGGTCCAGTCTTAGGTTTTGGTACATGATCCCATTCTGCAGCTCCATCCCGACCCTGGAAATGTCATGACAAACTTCTGGGTTTTTTGCTGCATAATGATGCATTGGTCATGGGCCCCTGATCTAGGAGGTAGAACCCTCTTGGGACCGAAAAATGGCTAGGTTTAGTGTTAGGTCCCTGGAGGTGTCAGGGGCCAAACCACCAACCACTCAATGATCTCCCCAGAGGGCTGAATTGATGGTATGTGTTAGGATGTGGGTCAGGCCTAGGATTTAGGCTCAGGGGGTAGCCTATTATTTGGGATGGGGTTAGGTTTTTGTCTCAGAATCCTTATTTACAGCTCCATAGCAGCCGTGGAAATATCATGGTGCAATTTTGGGCTCATCGCTGAATAATTCTGTGCCAGTCATGGACTGCTCTATCATTTTATTTCTCAGACCTAAGAGATGGGCGCCTTTAAAACCAGATCCTGGATAGGGTTAGGGCTAGGTCGAGGGATGTGGCAGTGACCAAACCACTAGAAGTGCAGTGAATTGCTCAGATGCTGAGTGGAGGACAGGTGTTAGGGTACATGGCAGGCTTAGAATTCAGGCTCAGGGGCCTCCTAATGATGTGGGACAGGGGTAGGTTTTGGCTCAGTATCCTGTCTGTAGCTCCATCCCAGCTATAGAAATGTCATGGCAATATTCTGGGTTTCTCGCTTAATAATTCTGTGCTAGTCATGTACCCCCAAATTCATTCTTTCCTCACATTTATTAGGTGTGACCCCTTAGGGCTGAGCCTTGGTGTAGCTTATCCCCTGAAGGGGCTGGGACAGGTGGCTTTCCCATCCAGGACAGCTCACGGGGCCTTACCCACCCCTCTTGAGAAGGTTTTCTAGCCCTGGTTTCTCCCCAGCTCATCCTTCATAAATTAATTAAGAGCCAAGAATTCCTTCTTGGTTCATGCGTTCAGGCCTAGAGCCTCCCAGGAGCTAGGAGCCAAACTTCATTGGGTTTCTCTGCAAGCTCCCATCTTTGGAGGACTTCTTGTTTTTGAAGTTGATTTTATCAGGTTCCCTCTCTGGGTTTAGCCATTGTGGGCCAGCTAGTTTTCCTGTTTAACACCTTTGGTTCATTTCATTAAGTTACTAGTAGTGGGAAATCCAGGGTTCCTAAGCCAGAGGCCAGGTGCTTTCACGGGCATGGTCTTCTCTCCCCCACTAGCATCCCATGAAGGCTGCTTCTCTGACTGAGGGGCCTGGGGTCTCCTCGAAGGTCCCTGATTGCTGTTACCCCCAGGCTCCTCCCTAAACACCACCACCTGTCAGTTTGGTCTCTGACAATGTTCCTTCATGGTCACTTTCCTGTTGCCAGCATAGCCTGGGGCCCAGAAATAATGATATAACCCGCCTCCCCCCAATCCTGTTTATTTTTTTAAAATTTTTTATGTCTTTATTTTATTTTGAGAGACAGAGACAGAGAGTGAGCAGGGTAGGGGCAGAGAGAGAGGGAGGCATGGGATCTGAAGCAGGCTCCAGGCTCTGAGCTTGCTGTCAGCACAGAGCCCAAAGTGGGGCTCGAACCCATGGACCGTGAGATCATGTCCTGAGCCGAAGTCAGATGCTTAGCCGACTGAACCACCCAGGCAACTCCCCCCCCACACACACAATCTTGTTTAAAGAACAGAGAGATTGATTTCAGGACAAATCATTTACACAGATAGCAAAGTAGAAGGTATTCTGTTGCTAATCTGCCTTCTCAAAGAGAGGGATTTTGTTTGTAAACTTCAGACCCAGAAAATTGGCTGTTCTGCCAACACGAGATAATTATCTGTCCTCCCTGAAGCAGAATGCTGTTTCTTTGGAGTCCTGCCTACCCGTGTGCCTGTTCTGGACGCCACGTGCACAGTGAAGCTAGAGGCCCCCGGAGGAGACTGCCAGGAACCTCATGTGGATGCACAGTACCAGAGGCAGGGCAGTGTGGCACTGTGTCCAGAAGGGGTCGGTGGGGCTCTGACCAGAGAAGCCTCCAGGCCTCCCTCCCCTTTGCTGAGGTGCAGGGGACAGAGCTCCCAGGCTCTCTGAGCAGTGCTCTTGCAGGGCATGGGACGAGGGCATGCAGCATGAGAGAGAGAAGCTAGTTCTGAAAGCCTCTGTCTCCTCTCTGTGCCTTCACAGTGAGAGAATGAACATTCACTCAGCAGTGTGACCACAGGGAAGAAACATCCCCATGGAGAGCCCCTTCTGCTTTTGCATGGGACGCATGCCGTCTCTTGTTTCTCTGTTTCTCAAGGGTGTCCTGGCCCCTGGAGATTCTCTCAGGACTGCACTGTGGGATCCCCTTGCTAAGCTCAGAGTCCTCAGGCAGTGCCACCTGCCCTTCCATGCATGCCGTGCAGCCTCTGATGCTTGAGCCTTGCATGCTGCCCACATCCAGGAAGTTTGAGAATTTTGCTAAAACCAGGTTGGGGAGGGGGACAGCACCACCATGCCATTTGGCCCGGGCCCTGGAGATGCCTCCTCCCCATCATCTGTATGTTCTGTGGGATGTTGGTGTAGGGGGCGTCCTGGCTCAGGGTGACACACCCCAGGACAGTAGAGAGCAGGGTCTGGCTTAGGCTGGGGCCTGACCTCGAGTCCAGGCAGTGCAGAACCTTCCCCCAGGGAATGCATGAACCCATCAGTCTTCTCCCCATAGGGACAGGAGATATTTCTTTGTGCTCCCCATCTACCTTTAATGAGTAGTGAGTCCAACGTCAAGATACCCACAGATCAGATCCTGGCTCACAGACAGCACCTCTTTGCCATGTCCTCATTTAGCAGAGGTTGAGAGAGCTTTGTGGGGTCTCTTTTGTAAGGGCCTCAGTCCCATCCATGGAGGCTCCATCCTCCTAACCTAAGCAACTCCTACAGGCCCCACCTCCCAACACCATTATCTTGGGTGTTGGGATTCTAACACAGGAGTTTTGGGGGCACACGAACATTCAGACCATAGAGGTATTGCATCTCCAGCCTCATTCGCAGCTGTCTCACAAAGGAGTCTCCACCTTCCATAGACACTACCTTTGGAAGTCTCAGGTGAATCTGTCCTCTGTTCCTGTAGTTGTGTCTCCAAAGCCACAACCTTCTTCAGTAGCCTCCCTGTTGGCAATCAAGCTGTTGCACTGGCATATATTTCAGGTACAGTGTAGGCCAGGTGTTGATCTGAGCACTCAGAGCTGTGCAGGTACGCTGCGAGCAGGCATATTTGTCCCCATGCCTGCCTGATGCAGCCACTGTGTTCCATTTGCCCCAGGCCCTTCTGGTTGTGGGGCTGCTGCTCAGACTTGAGCTCTGGTCCCCACAAGCAGGAAAGGCTAATGTGACAGAGAGAGAGAGACTGAACATGTGAACATTTGCACCCCTGGGATCAGGTAATATACTCCTTCTGTCTCATCCCCTCTGCTTCTCGCTGTGCCATTTGAATTTATTTAAAGAACCTTGTGATTCCAGTATACTAATTTGTTTGATGAGCCTGTGTGGCCCATGACCTCTGGAATACTTGTCCAGGAATGCACCTGGAGGAGATGAAGCGGTATCTTCACCACCTCCTTCATCTGCAGCTCCTCCAAATGCTCCAGAGGTGGAAGACTTCCTGCCTACCTTCAAGGGAGCATGCAATTATGGGGGCAACTGGCCCCAGCAAACAAACCTTGTGTTCTTCTCCTTCTGTGAGTCAGACACAAGATCTGGGCTGGCCCAATAACAACTGTTCCTCAGAGTCATCAACCTCAGGAGATTAAATGTCACCTGATGTGTAGGGCTGTAGCCTCTGTAAGATCAAACATTTTGGCTAACAAGAGTTAGGCACAGCCAGTTGCTCACATATGTGCATGTGACTGTGTGACATGTGGGTGGATAACCTAGTCATCCTGAGGCCCTAAGTGGCTGGACCACATCCAGACAGTCACAGTGATGGCACAGCTTTGCATGCAGGTGCAGCCCTCATGCACTGCCTCATGATTGCTTGCTCTCTTCTGTGCTGTGTTCTAAAAAGTGAAGCTGCAGGATGGCTGGAACATAGACCATGGAAGGTAAGAGGTGGTTGCTCTTTCAGGAGAGGCATGCTGGCATCAGTGACATGAGCAAGAGATGGGGAGCAGCAGATCCAAGAAATTAAAACTCCAGTAGATAGGGCAGGTGGTGTCAGGGCTGATTCCTTGGGAACCTCATTGCTTTACTGTTCAATGAGCCTTGGCCTGGCCTTGCCGACATGTGTGCCAAAGCCCCAGTGGGCCCTGGGATTGCCCAGGCATCTCTACCGTGTGCTCTTTAGCCATAACTCAAGCTTGTGTCCTTCTCACCTTCCGAGGAGCAAGGGTATCAGTGGTCCCTGAACATTACATCCTAGGTCTTCACAGTTTGGAAAGGGAGGACACTGGGGACCCAGCTTCCTGATCCAGTACTTTCTGACTTCAAGCTGTCTCCTCATTGGCAACCTGGGGCATTTTGTAAATAGGGCCCATGTGTCCTAATTCAGCCACATCGAAGTTAATAAGACCAAGTAAGGTCCTTTCATATTACATTAGTTGACATCAAATCCCATGAGATATTTCTGAAAATCTGAGTTGCTGCACCCACCAGTGAGTTTTCCAGAAAATAGGCCCTGACTCATGGAACAGCAACTCAAAGATTCAGCTTGTAGTTGAGCGCCTCCTGTAAGCTTCCCTCCCATGGCTTGTGTCAGGTCTCTTGATGCTGCCAAGTGGGGATCAGCCCCAGGGCTGGCCTCCTGTCCGTGACATTGTACACGCCTCAGCACAAGCAGTTGGGCCACTGGCACAGAGGCTGGAACAGGGAACTAACAGCATCTGATCCCAGATGTAATTTCTAAGAGGATCTAATATGCAGAGCAGAGCCACCAGGTATATGGTGCTGATGTAGAGAGATGTCCATGGTTTTGGAATAACCCCCGGAGACCTCCCCCATCCCACCTTCTCCTGCCAACAGAAGATATTGAGAAATTCTATTACCAGGTAAGTGATGGGCATCAGCCCCAGGAGGTGGAGGACAGTAAGTTGTCCCCAGTTCTGGCTGCTCCCCACTGTGGGCCCATCCATGGCAGCATCAAGACATCTTTGGCATCAACCACTGTTTCAGGAAAACACTTGAAAAATCCAATCTCAGCATTTATTTCCAAGGTTCCGGGCCACATCCGAGGAAGGAAAGATCAACAATAATGCAAAGAGAGCCTCTCAGCCCAGCCTTCTCACCAGCCCTGAGGTCCAGGGGTCCAGGGATCCAGAGGGCAGGACTCATGGGATTGGGGAAGACAGTCTCCTCAGCATTTCTTCCATGGGGGTGTCACTTTCCTGGCTTATTCCCCTCTAGCCTGCAGATATCCAACAGAATATGTGGGCTTTCTGGAAACTTCAAGGCTGTAGTAGGTGTTGGGGGCCCTCTAGGCCTGTGTTTTTGAGGAAAGATGTCCCATGGTTAAGACCCCAGGCCTGAGTGCCCTGGGAATGGGCCAGCTGTAGGTGTATTCAGAGGTCATGTGCAATGTTCAGGGCTCTGGTCAGTGGTGGGCCTGGGGTCAGTGGGCCCCCTCCAATGCCCTCCTGCACAGAGTAGCATCTTTCTGTGTCTGTAAGCCCAGTGACTGGCTGGGGCCTGTGCCATGGTAGGCACTAAGGAGATGTTAAAGATAGAATATTAGTACAGTCCAACCTAGTAGGCTGCTCCCCCACACCCACGCTGCTCCGGTGTCCACCTTGATGCCTGCTTGGCACCACGCGTCTGGAGGACAGTGCCCGGACAGGAGCTGTGCCCACCAGTGGCCAACAAGAGTTCCCTGAATGCCTGATGTGTTGAGGAACTGGCCTTGATCCCAGTGTGAGGGCTGAGGAATAGTTGCTGGGGTGGGAAGCAAGGGAAGGGATTGGGTTCAGTGGCCGGAATCCCCCAAGACTCTGGCACTTGGATGGGCCCAGAGATGATATTTGTGAGTGAGGCCAGCCCATTTTATCTGTGTCTGGTCCACCTCTCAGAAGTATTCATGGGAGGGCCCCCTTGTAGATAACTTCTGGTATATCTGATCAAAGTGTCACCTGGAGCACATGCTTGGGCAAGGGGTCCCCCATCAGGATTATGACCCTAAACCACAAGATGCAAGTGCAAGCTCGGAACACTTCTCTCTAGGACAGTATCCTCAGTCAGGACTGAGAGAAGGAGCCCCCTGGTGTGTAAATGGGTGGTTGGTCCTCGTGCCCTCAGAACAGGGCCTTTCCCATGTGTGAGGGAAGCACTTGGTGTGCTGTTGTCCACCACTTCCTCACTGTCTGGTCTTTGCCTCTCCCCACAAGGGCCCTTTCAGGAAAAGCTCCTTGGGGTTCATCCCTTTCAATTTCCCTCTTCTGTTCCTCATTGAGGAAGGTTCTGAAGCACATTCTCTTGTTTCTCTGTAAAGCCGTTGTTTTAGAGTTGGAAACATCACCAGGAGACACCTGAGTCCAGCGTTTTCTATGCTGGTACCTAATCAGGGGAGCTCAGGAGAGAATCAGAACCACTGCAGGTCCCACCAATGTCCCCACTGGGAATGGATCTCATCAGGGCACCAGGGCTCATTGACTTCAGGGCATCCCTGATCTCTATACCAGTGTTCTTCCTTCCTCTTAGATGTTGTGGGTTTTTAGTTAGTTGTTGTGTGTGGTGTGAGATAGGGGTCTGGTGTTCTTCTTAGGGTTGTCTAGTTCTCCCAGCATCATTCATTGAAGAGACAGTCCTTTCACCACTGCATATTCTTGGCTCCTTTGTTGCAGCTAATTGATCACATACATGAGGATTTGCTTCTTGGCTCTCCATTCAACTCCATTGGTCTTTCTGTCTCCTAGCGCATAGCATACTGTTTTGGTTACCATAGCTTTGTAATATAGTTTCAGATCAGAGAGTGTGATGCCTCCTGGTTTGTTCTTCTTTATACAGATTCTCTTGCTCTTCATATCCTCTGTGGTTTCGTATACCTTTCAGGATTTTCTATTTTTGTGCAGAATGGTACTAGAATGTTGAACAGGAGGAATTACATTGAATCTGTATATCACTGTTTGGTAAGTGGATAATTTTGTAATATTCATTTTTATAATCCATGAGCACATAATACCTTTCCATTTATTTGTGTCTTCATCAGTGTTCTATCGTTTTCAGGGTATAGGTTTTCCATGTATGTGGTAAAGTTTTTCTCAATTGTTTTCTTAATTTCTCCTTGTGATGGTTCAGCATGAGTTTGACCAATGTAATAATTTTTGTATCTTGATTTTGTATACTACAATTTCACTGAATTTGTTTTTTTTTCAACTTTTTTTTTTTTTCTGAGTGATGTGGTGGAAGATTGGAAATCCTAAATGGCATGTTTCTACCATATCCTAAGTCATCCACAACATCCACAGCATAGTGGCCACTAATATAATTCTACCACAGTGTCCTTTAGTAATATGTTGTATCTTGTGAACTCTGTCCAGGCAGGGTTTGAACTCCATCATGAAGTTTGATGTGTTATATGTTTTTCTGATGCATTACTGATATAGTTGTTTTGAGAAGTAATGTAGTTTCCATGAATTTTTGTCATGACTTTAATTGTGGTTCAATTTACAAAACATAATAGTGACCATTTAAAAGATTTAAAAAAAACCGGGGCGCCTGGGTGGCTTAGTCGGTTAAGCGTCCGACTTTCGCTTGGGTCATGGTCTTGCGGTTTGTGGGTTTGAGCCCCGTGTCGGGTTCTGTGCTGACTGCCAGCTCGGAGCCTGGAGCCTGTTTCAGTCTGTGACTCCCTCTCTCTCTGACCCTCCCCTGCTCACGCTGTCTCTCTCTCTCCTAGAAATAAATAAAACATTAAAAAAAAAAGATTTAAAAAAATTTTAATGTTTATTTTTGAGAGAGAGAGAGTGAGCAAGTATGAATAGTGGAGGGGCAGAGAGAGGGAGACAGAATCCAAAGCAAGCTCCAGCCTCTGAGCTGTCACACAGAGCCCAATGTGGGGCTTGAACCCACAAACCATGAGATCATGACCTGAGCCAAAGTTGGACACTTAACTGATGAGCTACCCAGGAGCTCCTAAAAGATTTTAAGTCTACAGTTGTATGCCACTAAGTATATAACCATTGTACAGAAATCACTACCTTACACTTGAGAATGTTTAAAGTTTGACTTAGTGGAAGTCTGTGTATATTAAACATTAAGTCCCTATTCCCCTTTCCCCTCTGCTTGACAACCATATTTTACTTTTTGTAGGTGAATTTGATTATTTTGGATACCTCAAACAAGTAGAATCTTACAATATTCTTTTCCATGATTAGATTATTATCCTTGCATAGTGAACTGAAGGCTCATCCATCTTGTGATAGGAATCAGTACTTTGGTCCTTTGCACGGCTGTGTAATATTCCATTGTATGTACATCACCCATTCACCCTTCAATGGATACTTTGGTCAGCTTCACCTTTTGACTATTATGCATGATGGTGCTATGAACTTGGGGGAAGAAATACAGAGTGAGTCCCTGTTTTCAAATATTTGGGGTATATACCCTGAGGTATATTCATTAATTCTATTTTTAAGATTTTGAGGAACCCCCATTCAGTTTTCCTAAGCAGCTGCACAAATTTATTTCATTTTTTGATTTGTTAGAAGAACATTTCAGTTTATGGATCTACCCCATGTTGTATATTCATTTACCCTTTGTGGCTTGTGTGCATGTTTTGTACCATTTTCCAATTGTGAACAGTATTGCTGTGAATATTTATGTTGGTTTTGGTTATGGTTCTGGTTCTGGTTCATGATGTGTTTATCATGGTTATGATTTATTCGTATGTCTTACGGTATCTAGATAGAGTTCATGGTGTATGGTTTATAGATTATGGCATTAGGATTCTATTGTTTAATGCTGTATGGGTTTGGGTTTATGGAATATGGCGTTTTGGTTACATGCACTTATGATTTGGGTTTTAGTGTGAGGAGGTGGGAAGAAGAGTGTTATTGGGTTTGAGACGAAATATTTTTGTGGGTGAGTAAATGAGGTGGTAAGCTGGTGGGTGTTTGAGGACAGAGTTTAGGAGGTTCAGTGGGTGGTGTGTGGGGAGCTAGTGGGTTCAGAATTTGGAAGGTGATGGTTTAAGGGTGAGTGAGTGAGTGAGGGTTTGAGAGGGTAATTGTCTAGGTAGTGAGGGGGTGACAGTATTGTGTGTGGGTTTAGAAGGTTTTGGGAATAATTGCTTATTAGTTGAAAGATTAGAGGGATCAGATGGTAATGGTTTAGGGAATGAGGGTTTAGGAGATGGGGATAGGAGTTAGGGCAAACCTTGAGTCATTGGAAATAATGGTTAATGTGTTTAGGCTGGGACGATGGAAGATCCAAGGAGAAACAAGTTGTCCAGAGGACTCATTAGGGACTGCACTGCAATGAGTAACTGGAGTTTGTGAGTTCCAACCTAGAGGCAGAAGACCTTGAGAGAGCTAAGGTTTAGGATTAGGATACATTCTGAATTCAGATATGTGGTTTGCAAATAATTTCTCCCACTTTATGACTTGTCTTTTGGTTCTTTGAACAAGGTTTATCAGGGTAGAAGTATGAAATTTATATAGTCCATGTTATAAATTTTCCTCTATTTTGGATTGGTCTTTGTGTTTGTGTTTTATTTTTTTAAATGTTTATTTATTTTGAGAGATCTGTGCTGCCTGCACAGAGCCCAATGTGAAGCTGATCTCACTAATTGTGAGATCATGACATGAGTGGAAATCAAGAGTCAGATGCTTAACTGACTGAGCCACCCAGACGCTGCTTGTTTTTGCATTTTTATTTTATTTTATTTTTTATTAATTTATTTTTTGGTGCAAAACGGTGATTTTATTAAAGCATGGGGACAGAACCCATGGACAGGAAGAGCTGCCCCGGGACCATGAAGAGAGACTGGTTATATACTATGGAGGTGGGGGAGATAAAGTCCAGGAGAACTTTCCAGTGAGATATTCATATGCTAAAGAATATGCACAGGCCTAGCTATTGTCAATGGTTGTTTCTCCCCCTAGCAAAGCATTAGCATTAAGACAGTAGGGAGTTCCTGGAGAAACATGTTGCTTTGTCTGCCTCAAGTATTTGTCAATGGGCTCCAGGTTATAAGGAGTTATCTGCCATTTCCTTCTGCCTTTGTTTCCCACATCATTCTCCCCTGAACAATTTTGACCCTTCAAATCTTTGAGGTTGCTGAGGGTGGAAGGTCTCATCTTCTGTAACTTCTTCCTGCTGAGTAGGGGCATAGAGATGTCCTTACCTATGGGTCAACATTGGTCAGTTGTGGAAGGTATATAGGAGGTATATATATATAGGAGTTACCACAGGCAGAGGCAGCCAATCCAAGGTAGACAACATATATGAACCTCCTTGAGTAGAAAGGATCATCTGTCTTCTAGAAATTATGGCTGTGAAGGAGTGCTGGCATCAGGCAGGGAGACACTGGAAAAGAAAACAAAATAAGACTCATACTATGAGAAAGAGAAGCCTAAATATAAAAAAAAAAACCTTTGGTAATTTTCCTTCAGTCCATTACTGTCATTTGAAGAGAGACTTGAGGTCTTCCACTGGTTCACAGGAATAAGCAGATGTGTCAGCTTGCGTACTAGATTCCTGTAAGGAAGGTACAGGTTTAATTCTTGATATGTGATCCCATGAAGAATGACCTTCTAATTTTACATAGTGGAGTACATAATACAACCCAGTAAGGGCACCTTCTATTTTGGAGTTAAAACCCTTGCTGTATTAGACTTTCAATCCTTTAAACACATAATGTCTCCTGGGTTTATATGGGGTGGGTTTCTAGTAACTGTCAGATCAGGTGCAGGAAAGCTATGACTTGCATATTCATTTGGAGATGTATCAATTAACCTGGCCTCAAGTGAATAATAAAGCACTATAGTTTATCTATTGATAGGTCTACAGTGAGAAAAGACTTTCCATATGCAATTATTGGAGGAGTCCATCCCATTTTTAGCTGTTTAAACAATCATGTGCCATGGGATCCTGTTACTATCTGCACAGAATAACAAGCAAGAAGATTGTCCATATCTGTGCTATTGTGACAAAGTTTTCCAAGTTTGTCTCAAGTTGTCCAGCTCAGGCAAACAACATTTAAAGGCTATCAGAAGTAGAATTTAACATCCACAAAGGTGCATTATTGAAACCTAACTTTTCTTTCCCAAATCCCTCATTTCCAGAGGTAGCCAAATCAAGACTAATTCATTTAGTCTTGTAAAACAAGTCCAGTTTAAACAATTATTTACATAAGCTCAGCAGGTCTAGCGATTGATCACATAGGTCTTTGGAAGGTTGCCTTGCTGGAACCTTTCATAAGGAACCTCTAGACTGAAATTTTAGTAGCCTCTCTAGGCCAGAAGCCAAGCCAAGTACTCAGACCTGTCTGCAATACCTGCAGATTTGGGCAGATTCCTCTTCATGAGGTCCCCAAAGTATCCTGAGGTTCCTGCACCTGCCAGAAAGTGACATTCTTTATGTACCTGATAAGGCTGCTGGGAACTCTGTTAGAAGGGTATCGGCCAACATTTCCAAGAGGCTTTATTGGCGTCATGCTTCATAGTTGATCTTAGTTCCTTTAATTTTTAAAAAAAAAATTTAATATTTTTTATTTATTTCTAGGAGAGAGAGAGAGACAGCGTGATCAGGGGAGGGTCAGAGAGAGAGGGAG
>NW_027527015.1:81810-82576 GCF_008692635.1 Crocuta crocuta
CCGCGCCGACTCGGTTCCCGCCGCGTCCTCACGCGGTTCGCGGTCCGGGAGCAGGTGTCCGGGCGGTGCTCGCGCTCCCGCCGCTGTGGCCACGCGGGTCCCCCCACCGCCTCCGCGCGTGGGTCGGGATGTCTGTTCCGTGTCTGACACGGCGTCGTGGGAGGTTCGGTGTCCACGGCCCCGGATATGCCGACCGCTCTGGGCAGGATGGACATTGTCACAGGACGGATTCCCCCACGTCCAGGAGCACAGAGTGGCGTTCCGTCCCCGCGCGTCTCCCTGCATTTCTGTCCCCAGCGTCCTGTCGTCCTCAGAGAGCAGGCCTGTCCCCTCCTCGCTCAGAGTTCCTCCCGGGCACTTGGTTCCTTCTGACGCAGGTGTCAGTGGGTCCGTCTCTTCGTGTCTCTTTCCGATGGGTCGTCCTGAGTGTGTCGATATGCACGTGGGGTTTCTGTGTCCGTGTCGTGTCCTGCGAGTGTACGCATTTATTAGTTCTGTTTACCTTCAATATGACACCTCCAGCTTCTACCAGGAAAAATGGGTTTACTTGGGACAAAGAGGGTATTTGTCCTCCTGGGACTGGAGTATTTCACTCAGCATAATGACTGCGGGGTTCAATCCATGCTGTTGTGGGTGTCTTTTGTAAGGCTGAGACTATTCCGTTGTGTGCAGACCCCAATTTGTGTATTTATTCATCTGTCAGCCGTCACCTGGGTTGCTTCCGTCTCTTGGCCGCTGTGAAGAAGCTGCTATGAATCTAAGGGAA
>NW_027527015.1:83529-94590 GCF_008692635.1 Crocuta crocuta
CACGCGGTTCGCGGTCCGGGAGCAGGTGTCCGGGCGGTGCTCGCGCTCCCGCCGCTGTGGCCACGCGGGTCCCCCCACCGCCTCCGCGCGTGGGTCGGGATGTCTGTTCCGTGTCTGACACGGCGTCGTGGGAGGTTCGGTGTCCACGGCCCCGGATATGCCGACCGCTCTGGGCAGGATGGACATTGTCACAGGACGGATTCCCCCACGTCCAGGAGCACAGAGTGGCGTTCCGTCCCCGCGCGTCTCCCTGCATTTCTGTCCCCAGCGTCCTGTCGTCCTCAGAGAGCAGGCCTGTCCCCTCCTCGCTCAGAGTTCCTCCCGGGCACTTGGTTCCTTCTGACGCAGGTGTCAGTGGGTCCGTCTCTTCGTGTCTCTTTCCGATGGGTCGTCCTGAGTGTGTCGATATGCACGTGGGGTTTCTGTGTCCGTGTCGTGTCCTGCGAGTGTACGCATTTATTAGTTCTGTTTACCTTCAATATGACACCTCCAGCTTCTACCAGGAAAAATGGGTTTACTTGGGACAAAGAGGGTATTTGTCCTCCTGGGACTGGAGTATTTCACTCAGCATAATGACTGCGGGGTTCAATCCATGCTGTTGTGGGTGTCTTTTGTAAGGCTGAGACTATTCCGTTGTGTGCAGACCCCAATTTGTGTATTTATTCATCTGTCAGCCGTCACCTGGGTTGCTTCCGTCTCTTGGCCGCTGTGAAGAAGCTGCTATGAATCTAAGGGAACGTGAATATCAGCTCAAGACTGCTTTCAGCTTCCGGATGTGTGTGTGCGGGGCGGGGTGGGGAGGGGGAGTTCTGTGCTCACTTTCTGAGGAACCGCCACACTGTGCTCTACAGCCGCGCCTTTTTCCTTGATTCCTCTCTATGGCAGAGTAGTATTGCTGTTTATGGGTCGGCCCAGTGTGTTTCTCCATTCACCCACCGATGGGCATTGGCATAGTTTTTCTACCATTTCTGGCTATTGTGAACTGTGCTGCTGTGTATGCTTGCGCATGTACTCTTTTTTTAAACAACTGTTTCAATTCTTTGGGATAGACATCTGGGAGTACAATTGTGGAGCCAAATGGTCATTCCGTGTTTTTCTGTCTCTGAGGAAATTCCAAACTATTTTACACATAGGCTCCACCATTTTACATTTCCACAGGCAGGTTTAAGGGTTCCAATTTCTCAACATCTTTGCCAACATTTGTTATATCGTAGTTTTCTCTATTATAGCAGTTTTAGTGCATGTAAACGGGTATCTAACTGTGGTTTAAATCTCCATTTCCATAAGGATTACTGGTGTTTAACATCTTTTCATCTCTATTCACCATACATAGGATCTCTCCTGGGAAAGTATATCCAAGTCCTTTGTCCATTCTAAAAATCGTGGGGTTTTTGTTATTGTTGTTGTTGTGTTGAGTTGTACAAGCTCTTTATATGTTCTGTAAAACAGACTCTTACCAGACAAATAATATACAAATATTTTATTTCATTCTAGGCATTGTCTTTTCACTTTTGGAGTAGCAGCTTTTGAGATACAAAGGTTTTTAATGCTGAGGAAACTAAATTTATCTTTCTTTCCTTGCTTGTGCTTTGGTGTCAGCTCTAAGAGCATTGTTAAACTCATGAAGATTTATCTCCATTTATATCTTCTAGAGTTTACAAGTTTACCTCTTACATTTAAGCTTTGGATCCACTTTGAGTTAATGTTTGTATGTGGTGTGAGGGTCAGGGTCCAATTTCATTCCTCTGCACATGGATAGCCAGTCGTCTAGCATCCTTTGTTGAAAAGACCATTGTTTCCCCAGTGTCATGCTGTCCATTTTTGTCAAACTTCAGTTATCCATAGATGAACGGGTTTATTTCTGGGTTTTTAATTAAATCCCACAGATTTGTATGTAGATTTGTGTGTATATCTTTATGACAGTATCACAATATTTTATTTACTGTTGCTTTGTTTGAAGATTTGAAATTGGGAAGTATGAGCTTCTAACTTTGATTTTTTTTTCTATTGTTTTGTTTATTTTGTGGTCCCTTGATCTTCCATGTGACTGTTAGGATTAGCTTGTGCATTTCTTCTCAGAGGCCTTTGTGACTTTTCCTGGGAATTACATTGAATCTACATGTTGCATTTTGTGCTATCACCATTTAGCAATAGTACATTTTAGGTTGTCTTTAATTTCTTTCAGCAGTGTTTTCTACATTTATTCCCAAATATTTTATTGATGCTGATGTTACCTTAAATGGAATTATTTTCATAAATTCTTGTTTATAAGACTCCTTGCTAGTGTATACAAATAAGTGATATATTTATGCAACAGTTTTGTCCTGTAACTTTCCTGAATTACTCCAGTTATTTCTGTTGATTCTTTAGGAAGTTCTTTATATAAGATGATGCCATCTCTGGTTTCTGATTTCATGTAGTTCTACCTTTTCCTTTCACACGTGGATGCCTTTTCTCTTTCCTCATTGCTCTGGGTAGAAGTTTCAGTACAATATTGAGTAATGGGTGAAAATCCTGCATCTTGGCCTTGTTCCCCATATCAGAGGAAACATTATAGTCTTCAGAATTGGGAATGATGTTTGCTATAGGTTTATTAAACAGATTACCCTTGATTCCTACTTTCTTGGGTCTGTGTCATGAACTAGCATTGGATTTTGTTCAGAGCCTTTATTTTTTGCATTAAATAATATGATCACTTTTCATTTAAAAAACTGGTGCACAACATTGCTTGGTTTCAGTGTGTTGAATAACCCTTGAATGTCTGGAGTAGATTTGCCTTTGGTGCACAATACTTTTATGTGCTTTGGTTTTATATCCCTGTATTCTGTGGTGGATTTTTACATCTGTGTTTAAAGGGATAAAATACGTATTTTTCTGGTTTTGTGATGTATTGATGTGATATGACTGGGAAAGGTATTAGGATTAAAGAACTGTGGCTGTGGCTGGAATAAGTCATGAGGATAGAATTGGGATGTGTAAGGATGCAGGTTAGGGTGTGAGTTAGGGTGCTGGTCAGGGTGCGGGTTAGCGTGTGGGTGCTGGGATAGGGGTTAGGGATTAGGGTTTAGGAATTGGGGTTAGGGGTTAGGGTTTAGGCTTAGGGTTTAGGTTTTAGGGTTAGGGTTAGGAGTTAGGGTTAGAGTTAGGAGTTAGGGTTACAGGGTTAAGGTTAGAAGGTTGGAGAATTAGGGTATGGAGTAGAGGGTTGGTGGGTTAGGGGGTTAGGGTTGGTGGGTTAGAGTTTCAGGTTTAGGGATAGGGTAGGGGTTAGGATAAGCAGTGGGGTTTAGAGGTTGGGGTTAGGGTGGGGATGGGGGTTGGTGTTTAGGGTTAGGGCTAGAGGGTTACGTTTAGGGTTAGTGGGTTTGGGTTAGATTGTTAGGGTTAGAGGGTTAGAGTTAAGGGTTTGTGTTTAGGGTTAGTGTTGGGGTTTCAGTTGGGGTTAGGGTTAGAGGGTTAGGTTAATGTTAGGGCTTAGGGGGTAGGGTTAGGGATTAGTTGTTTGGGTTTAGAGTTTAGGATTTTGGTTTGGGTTAGGTTTAGGGCTAGATCCCAGGAGGCTTCTAGCGTTGAACCTCCAGCAGTGCAGTGGTCTCCCCAGAGCGCTGAGTTGAGAGCTCAAGGGAGGATGCTGGTCAAGCTCAGTCTTTGGGTTAAAGGGCCGCATCCTTTGTGGACCAGGCTATGGTTGTGCCTCAGGACACCTGTTGTACAGCTACATTCGTGCTTTGGAAATGGCATGGTGATATTCCACATTTCACACCGATTAATCCTGCACCGCTTCTGGTCCCTATGTGGCTGGTGTTCTCAGACATAGAAATTAGATTCTTATGAGGAGAGAGCCTAGGCTAGGGTAGGATCAGTCCAGGGACATGTCCAGGGCAGAAGTGACAGCAGTCCCATGACCTCCCTGAAGGGCTGAAATGATGGTCCATGTGTGGGTGCGGGACAGGGGTAGGGTTAAGGTTAGAGTTAGATTTAGGAGGGTTTGGTTTCCGGTTAGAGTTAGGGTTAGGGTTGGTTCCCAGGAGGTCCCAGTGCTGAGCCTCTAGAAGTGTAGTGGCCTCCGTGGAGGGCTGAATTGAATGCACCTGGGAGGATGCTGATCAGGCTTAGTCTTTGGGTTCAAGGGCCAGCCTCTGGTGTGGTCCATGCTTCAGTGGGTCCTCAGGACCCCACATGTGCAGCACCATACAGGCTGTGTAAATAGCATGGTGATGTCCCACGTTTCACAACGATTATTCCTACATTGCTTCTAGGCTGTTTGTGCTTCTTTTTCTCTAACTTAGGAATTCAGTTCCCATGGGGAGAGAGCCTTGGATAGGCTTAGGGTTCCATCTAAGAGAGTTGCCAGGGCAGAAGCAACACTAGTCCTGTGATCTCCCTGGAGGGCTGAAAATAGGGCCCATGCACAGGTATGGGTCAGGTGTAGGGTTAAGGTTAGAGTTAGGGTTAGGTTTGCGATTAGGGTTAGGGTTATGGTTAGTTCCCAGGAGACTCCAAGCACTGAACCCCCAGCAGTGCAGTGGTCTCCTGAAGGGCTGAGTTGAGGGTGCATGGGAGGTTGCCAACCAGGCTTAATCTGTGGGTTCAAGGGCCAGCCTCTGATGTGCTCCATGCTTCAGTTGGTCCTCAGGACCCTTTTTGTGCAGCTCCATCCAGGCTTTCTAAATGGCTTGGTGATGTTCCATGTTCCACACCAATTAGTCCTGCACCACTTCAGGGCCCCATGTGCCTGGTGTTCTCAGATATAGGACTCCGGTCCCCATGGGGACAAAGCCTTGGCTAGGGTTAGGGTTCCGTCCAGGGGAGTCACCAGGGTAGAAGCGGCACCAGTCCCATGATCTCCCTGTAGGGCTGAAATGAGGGCACATGCGCAGGCACAGCTCAGGTGTAGGGTTACAACTAGAGGTAGGGCTAGGGGTTGGGTTAGGGTTGGGTGTAGGCTTAGGATTAGGAGTCGATCCCAGGAGGCTCCAGGAAGTGAACCCCCAGAAGTGCAGTGGTCTCCCCGGAGGGCTGAGGCGAGGGCACATGGGAGGGGGCTCGTCAGCCTTCGGCTTTGGTTTCAAAGACCGGCCTCCTCTTTGGGCTAGCATGTAGGTGGGCCTCGGGAGCCCCCTTGTGCAGCTTTATCCGGGCTTTGGAGATGGCATGATGATGTTCCATGTGCCGCTCCATGTCATCCTGCACTGCTTCTCAGCCCCAGGTCAGCAGTGTTCTCAGACGAAGGACTTGGGTCCCCATGGGGAGAGAGAACCTTGGCTAGGGTTAGGGTTGCATCCGAGGGAGCCGCCTGGGCAGAAGTGACACCAGTCCCGTGATCTCCCTGGAGGGCTGAAATGAGGGTGCATGGGCAGGCACCGGTCAGGTGTAGTCTTACGACTAGCAGTAGAGCTAGGGGTTGGGTTAGAGTTGGGTGTAGGGTTAGGGTTAGGTCCCAGGAGGCTCCAGGGCTGAACCCCCAGCAGTGCAGTGGTGTCCCCAGAGGGTTGAGTGGAGGGTGCTGATCAGGCTTAGTTCATGGGTTCTAGGGCCAACCTACTCTCTGAGCCAGACTATCATTGTGCTTAGAATACCCCTTGTATAGCTCCAACCAGTCTTTGGAAATGGCATGGTGATGTTACATTTCCCATGGCAATTAATCCTGCACCAGTTCTGGGACCTAGGTGTTCTCAGACACTCAAAATATTTTATGAAATAGCAAGTGCTCCAACAGATCCAAGAGGTAAAACACATTTTTTACTTCAGACTGAAATGTGCCAAGAAATTTTTAGGCAAAGGGTTGTGTCTTGTTTTTCTAAATTGGAGCAGAGTGTCTTCTAAGTGATACTAACATACTGAGTATCATACTGGAATTTTCTTCCACATCGTACTGACTTCTCCCAGTAAGGTCTTTCTGGTTTCTCCAGCCTGCATGGATATTTTTCTTCTGTCATTTTTAATTTTTTTTTATTTTTTATTTTTCATTTATTGTTAGAGAGAGAGAGAGAGAGAGAGAGAGAGAGAGAGAGAGAGAGAGAGAGCGCAAGTGGGGGAGGAATAGAGAGAAAGGGAGACACAGAATCTGAAGCAGTTTCCAGGCTCTGAGCACTGAGTCTGATGCAGAGGCTCAAACTCACGAACCATGAGATCATGACCTGAGCTGAATTTGGATGCTCAACCGACTGAGCCACCCAGGCACCCCCATTTGTTACAGCTTTGAGAAGAATGCCTGTGTAATTTTGATTGGGATTGCACTGAATGTGTACATTGCTTTGGGCAGTGATGAGAGCGAGATCACGAGTGGGAGAAGGGCAGAGAGAGAAAGAGGGAGACACAGAATCGGAAGGAGGCTCCAGGCTCTGAGCTGTCAGCATAGAGCCCGATGCGGGGCTCGAACTCATGAGCTGTGAGATCATGACTTAAGCTGAAGTCGATGCTTAACCAACTGAGCCACTCAGGCGCCCCAGAATCTTAATTTCATAGTGAGTTAAAATAACACTTTTGGTATATTGGGTTAAAGAAATTAAAATTTCACTTGACTATTTTTGCTTTTAACATGGTTCCTGGAGAGTGTTTAAATCCCATATCTGCCTGGCAGGTGTCTCCTGGGATGGCATTACTGTAGGGGTCCATCCTGCTTGATTTTGGGGCACTATTAAGTATTACTGGTATTTTGACTTTGGCCAATAAGGTGGCCAAAAGAAATATCTAATTTGTTCTTTCCTTGATTTTTACTTTTTTTTTCTTTTGGAGTTTATTGGCTTAGAATTCTGGCAGCTCTTCTTCTGTTAGAGAATGTGTGTTTCACATTGGCTTGTGGAAGGCCTTTCTGGACTAAATGTGCCGTCTGTTGCGCTTGAGGTTTGTCGGCCTTATTTTGCCTCTATTACTTGATGTAAAGAAGATACTGTTTGGATTTGGATCTTTTTATGATTTCATTTTTAGTGTTTGATTATTTCATCTGGGCTTTTAGAATATGTTCTGAGGGGGGACACCTGGGTGGTTCAGTCGGTTAAGCGTCCAACTTCAGCTCAGGTCATGATCTCACGGTTCGTGGGTTGGAGCCCCGCGTCAGGCTCTGTGCTGACCGCTCNGGGTATACACATTATCCTGGCATGTGTTTGGGAGGGAGTCAACTGTTCTGTGCGTTGAGTTTTTTTATAGCTTTCAGAGAACTTCTGCTTATATTGTGTCTGACTCAAAGTGACCAGAAAGGAGACAGGGTGGCCTGGAATGCCCTTTCTATGTATATAGTNACGAACCGCGAGATCATGACCTAAGCGAAAGTCGGACGCTTAACCGACTAAGCCACCCAGGCGCCCCGAGATTCAAGATCTTAAATCTCCTGACCAAGTGTGAGTTCTTAATCCTTTTTGACACTACATTCTTTACAATCTGGATGTGCTAAAGTTCTCTCTGCACCAAAGTCCTCTCTGACCACTAGCCACCATCCAGACCTCCCCCTTTCCCCTTCTATGTCCCTGGTTATGTGTGTGCCTTTCCAGACATCTTCCTGTGGGCAAAAATCCACAGGATCCTGTTGTCCACAGTACCATCCTGAATGTATCGTTAAATTTCTTTCACCACTTGCATCTGAGGTATACCAGTATGCTTAATTTCCTTCTTTGCAACTGCTATGCTGTAGATGATGGTACAGATACAACAAGGTTTATCCAGCCATTCACCCAGCATTGGATATTTTGGTTGTCCTCTGACTCGCTTTTCTATGAGATGTGATGAACACTGTGTTTCAGGCTCTCTGGGTGATGCAGGCAAATGTTCTTCCAGGGAAGACTGTGAAAAATAGAATGGCTCCATCCTAGGTAGGCACATAACATGGTCTCCAGAGTGGTTCTAGCAATTGATGACCAGCCATGCATGAAAGTACTGTAGTTCAGGTTTTGGCAATTTAATAGGTAGAAAAGTTATTTTGCTTAAATTTGCATTTCTCTGATGGCTAAGTAGGTTGAATGCCTCTTCATGTGATGGTTGGATACTTACATTTGCTCTTTGAACTGCTCGTTCATCACTACTGCCCACTTCTCTTGTGGCTCATGTTTTGTACTTTTAATTTTTAAAATCTTTAAATCCAAGTTAACATATAGTGTACTGGTGACTTCAGGAGTAGAATTTAGTGATTCATCACTCACGTATAACACCCACCACTCATTCCATCAATGCTCATCACCCTTTTAGCCCATTCCCCCCCCTCCAGCAACACTCAGTTTGCTCTCTCTATTTAAAGAGTCACTTATGTGGGTGCCTGGGTAGCTCAATTGGTCGAGCATCTGACTTCAGCTCAGGTCATGATCTTGTGGTTTGTGAGTTTGAGCCCCAGGTTGGGCTCACTTCTGTCATTGCAGAACCTGCTTAGCATTCTCTGTCCGCTTCTCTCTCTGTCCCTCCCCCACTTGAGCACTCTCAAAAATAAATACTTTCTTAAAAAAGTGTCTTAGAGCTTCCCTCCCTTTTTATCTTCTTTTTCCTTCCATTCCCTTGTGTTCATATGTTTTCTTTTTTTTTAATTTTCTTTTTTAATTTATGTCCGAGTTAGTTAGCATACACTGCAACAATAATTTCAGGAGTAGATTCCTTAATGCCCCTCACCTTTTAGCTCATCCGCCCGCACATCCTATGCTCTTTGTTCTCCATATTTAAGTCTCTCATGTTTTGTCCCTTCTCTGTTTTTTGTATTATTTTTGCCGCCTTTCCCTTATGTTCATGTGTTTTCTATCTTAAAGTCCTCATGGGAGTGAAGTCCTATGATATTTGTCTTCCTCTGAATAATTTCACTTAGCATAATACCCTCTAGTTCTATCCACATAGTTGCAAATGGCAAGATTTCATTCTTTTTGATTGCTGACTAACACTCCATTGTGTGTGTGTGTGTGTGTGTATGTGTGTGTGTGTACTGCGTCTTCTTTATCCATTCATTCATTTATGGATATTTGGGCTCTATCCATACTTTGGTTATTGTTGATAGGACTGCTATAAACATTGGGGTGCATATGCCCCTTCAAACCAGCATATCGGTATCCCTTGGATACATACCTAGTAGTGCAATTGCTGGGTCATAGGGTAGTTCTAGTTTTAATTATTTAAGGAACCTCCATATTGTTTTCCAGAGTGGCTGCACCAGTTTGCATTCTCACCAGCAGTGCAAAAGAGATCCTCTTTCCCTGCATCCTCACCAACGTCTGTTGTCTGAGTTGTTAATGTTAGCCATTCTGACATGTGTGAGGTGGTATCTCAGTGTTTTTGATTTGTATTTCCCTGATGATGAGTGATGTTGAGCATTTTTTCATGTGTCGTTTGGTGATCTGGAAGTCGTCTTTGGGCACTTTGGAGAAGTGTCTGTTCCTGTCTTTTGCTCTTTTCTTCACTGGATTATTTGTTTTTTGGGTGATGAGTTTGATAAGTTCTTTATAGATTTTGGATACTAACCTTTTATCTGATATGTCATTTGCAAATGCTTCTCCCATTCCATCAGCTGTCTTTTAGTTTTGCTGATTGTTTCCTTCACTGGGCAGAAGCTTTTTATTTTGATGAGGTCCCAATAGTTCATTTTTGCTTTTGTTTACCTTGCCTCCTGAGACTTTGCTGCTGCCAACGTCAAAGAGGTTTTTGCCTGCTTTCTTCTTGAGGACTTTGATGGCTTCCTGTCTTATGTTTAGGTCTTTCATCCATTTTGAGTTTATATTTGAGTATGGTGTAAGAAAGTGGTCCAGGTTCATTTTTCTGCATGTCGCTGTCCAGTTTTCCCAACATTACTTCCTGAAGAGAATGTCTTTATTCCATTGGATAGTCTTTCCTGTTTGGTCAAAGATTAGTTGGTCATACGTTTGTGGGTCCATTTGTGGGTTCTCTATTCTGTTTCATTGATCTATGTGTCTGTTTTTGTGCTAGTACCATACTGTTTTGATGATCACAGCTTTGTAATACAGCTTGAAGTCCAGGATTGTGTTGCTTCCTGCTTAGTTTTTCTTTTTCAAGATTGCTTTGGCTATTTGGGGCCTTTTCTGGTTCCATACAAATTTTTAGGGTTATTTGTTCAAGCCCTGTGAAGAACGCTGGTGTTATTTTGGCAGGTATTGCATTGAATATGTAGATTGCTTTGGATAGTATTGACATTTTAACAATATTTGTTCTTCCTATCCAGGAGCATGGAATATTTTTCCCTTTTTGTGTGTGTGTGTCTTCTTCAATTTCTTTCATAAATTTTCTATGGTTTTCAGTGTATATGTTTTATTCACCTCTTTGGTTATATTTATTCCTAGGTATTTTATGAGTTTTGGTGCAATTGTAAATGGGATTGATTCCTTGATTTCTCTTTCTGTTGCTTCATTGTTGGTCTATAGAAATGCAACCGATTTCTGTGCCTTGATTTTATATCCTGACACTTTGCTGAATTCATGGATCAGTTCTCAAAGTTTTTTGGTGGAATCTTTTGGGTTTTCCATATAGAGTATCATGTCATCTGTGAAGAGTGAAAGTTTGATCTCGTCCTGGCCAGTTTGGATGCCTTTTGTTTCTTTGTATTGTCTGATTGAGGCTAAGATTTGCAATACTATGTTGAATAACCGTGGCGAGAGTGGGCATCGCTGTCTCGTTCTTGACCTTAGGGTGAAAGTTCTCAGTTTTTCCCCATTGAGGATGATATTAGTGTTGCGTCTTTCATATATGGCTTTTATGATCTTGAGGTTTGTTCCTTCCATCCCTACTTTCTTCAGGGTTTTTATCAAGAAATGATGCTATATTTTGTCAAATGTTTTCTCTGCATCTATTGAGAGGATCATGTGGTTCTTGTCCTTTCTTTTATTGATGTCATGATTCACACTGATTATGTTTGCAGATATTGAACGAGCACTGGATCCCAGGTATAAATCCCACTTGGTCATGGTGAATAATTTTTTTAAAATGTTTTATTTATTTCTAGGAGAGAGAGAGAGAGACAGCATGAGCAGGGGGAGGGTCAGAGAGAGTGGGAGTCACAGACTCCGAAACAGGCTCCAGGCTCTGAGCTGGCAGTCAGCACAGAGCCCGACGCGGGGCTCGAACCCACGAACCGCGAGATCA
>NW_027527015.1:98724-100822 GCF_008692635.1 Crocuta crocuta
CCTCCACACTGTTTTCCAGAGGGCTGGTACCAGTTTACATTCCCACCCACAGTGTAGGAGGGTGCCCGTTTCTCCACATCCTCGCCAGCATCTCGTGTTCTCTGATTTGCTCATTTTAGCCATTCTGACTGGCGTGAGGTGGTATCTCAGTGTGGTTTTGATTTGTATTTCCCTTATGAGTAGGGATGCTGAACATCGTTTCATGTGTTTGTTGGCCATCTGGATGTCCTCTTTGGAGAAGTGTCTGTTCATATCTTCTGCCCATTTCTTCACTGGGTTGTTTGTGTTTCNTCTGCCCATTTCTTTACTGGGTTGTTTGTTTTTTGGGTGTGGAGTTTGGTGACTTCTTTATAGATTCTGGATATCAACCCTTTATCTGATATGTCATTTGCAACTATCTTTTCCCATTCCATTGGTTGCCTATTAGTTTTGTGGGTTGTTTCCTTTGCCGTGCAGAAGCTTTTAATCTTGATGAGGTCCCAATCGTTTATTTTTGCTCTTGATTCCCTTGCTTTGGGGGATGTGTCAAGTAAAAAATTGCTGTGGATGAGGTCAAGGAGGTTGTTTCCTGCTTTCTCCTCTAGGGTTTTGATGGTTTCCTGTCTCACATTCAGGTCCTTTATCCATTTTGAGTTTATTTTTGTGTATGATGTGAGAAATTGATCAAGTTTCATTCTTCTGCATGTTGCTGTCCAGTTCTCCCAACACCATGTTATTTGTATTTCTGCTGTGTTGGTTGTGATCTGTCCTCTTTCATTCTTGATTTTACTTATTTGGATCCTTTCCTTTTCCTTTTTTATCACACTGACTAGCAGTTTATCAATTTTGTTAATTCTTTCATAAACCAACTTCTTGTTCCGTTGATCTGTTTGATTGTTTGTTTGGATTTTTTTTTTTTTTGTTTTGATAGCCTTGATCTCTGCTCTAATCTTTATTATTTCCTGTCTTCTGCTGGTTTTGGGTTTTAGTTGCTGTTCTTTTTCCAGTTCTTTGAGGTGTGAGGTTAGGTTGTTTTTCTGAGATCTTTCTTCTTTCTTTAGGAAAGCCTGGATTGCTATATACTTTCTCTTATGACTGCCTTTGCTGTGTCCCACAGGTTTGGGGCTATGGTCTTATAATTTTTGTTGGTTTCCATGTACTTTTTAATTTCTTCCTTAACTACTTCTTGGTTAGCCCATGTATTCTTTAGGAGGATGTTCTTTAGTCTCCAAGTATTTGTTGCCTTTCCAAATTTTTTCTTGTGGTTGATTTCAAGTTTCATAGCATTGTGGTCTGAAAATATGCATGGTATGATCTCAATCTTTCTGTACTTGTTGAGGGCTGATTTGTGTCCCAGTATATACTCTATACCAGAGAACATTTCATGTGCCCTGAAGAAGAAAGTATATTCCGCTGCTTTAGGATGAAATGTTCTGAATAGAACTGTTCAGTCCGTCTGGTCCAGTCTGTCATGCAAAGCCATTGTTTCCTTATTAATTTTCTGTTTAGATGATCTGTCCATTGCCGTAAGTGGGGTGTTGAAGTCCCCTACTATTATGGTATTATTATCAACGAGTTTCTTTGTGTTTGTGATTAATTGATTTATATATTTGGGTGCTTCACATTTGGAGGATAAATGTTTACATTGTTAGGTCTTCTTGGTGGATAGAGCCCTTAATTATGATATAATGCCCTTCTTCATTTCTTGTCAGTCTTTATTTTAAAATCTAGATTGTCTGATATAAGTATGGTTACTCTGGCTTTCTTTTGTTGACCATTAGCATGATAGATTGTTCTGTATCTCCTTACTTTCAATCCGAAAGTGTCTTTAGGTCTAAAATGGGTCTCTTGTAAACAGTATACAGATGGGTTTTGTTTTCTTATCCATTCTGTTACCCTATGTCTTTTGATTGGAGCATTTAGTCTATTGATTTAGAGTGAGTATTCAAAGATATGAATTTATTGCCGTTATATTTCTCATAGAGTTGGAGTTTCTGGTGGTGTTTTCTGGTCCTTTCTAGTCTTTGTTGCTTTGGGTCTTTTTTCCCCCATCTTTTCTCCTCTCAGAGAATCTCCTTTAAAATTTCTTGCAGGGCTGGTTTAGTGGTCACAAACTCCT
>NW_027527016.1:0-1580 GCF_008692635.1 Crocuta crocuta
CTTATCTACTGAAACTTAGCAGGCCAGAAAGGAATGGCAGAAGATCTTCAAAGTGATGAACACTAAAAATATACAGCCAATAATCCTCTCTCCAGCAAGCCTGTCATTCAAAATAGAAGGAGAGATAAAAACCTTTCCAAATAAACAGAAATTGAAAGAATTTGTCACCACTAAGCCTACCCTACAAGAAACCCTGATGGTTATGCTCTGAAGGAAAGGTTGCAAGGAACCAAGATACCAGAGACACCACCACAAACATGAACCCTATAAAAGATACAAAGACTCTACACCTACATATTTCAATAATAACACTGAATGTAAATGGGCTGAATGCTCCATTCAAAAGACATAAGGTAGCAGAATGGATTAAAAAAAACAAAATCCATCTCTATGCTGTCTAAAAGAAACTCATTTTAGACTGGAATATACATTCAGATTAAAAGTAAGGGGATGGAGAAACATATATCTTGCTACAGGAAATCGAAAAAAGCAGGAGTGGCTATAACTTATATCAGACAAACTGGACTTTAAATTGAAGAAAATAACAAGAGATGAAGAAGGGCACTACATAATAATTACAGGGTCCATCCATCAGGAAGAACTACGATAAGAGTGAAGAAATCGAATCGTTATCAAAAATCTCCCAACAAATAAGAACCCTGGACCTGATGGCTTCTCTGGGGAATTCTACCAGACNAAAACAGAGGTAATCCCAATTCTTCTCAAGCTATTCCAAAAAATAGAAATCGAAGGAAAACTCCCGGACTCATTTTATGAAGCCAGCATCACTCTGATTCCCAAGCCAGACAGAGATCCAGCAAAAAAAGAGAACTACAGGCCAATATCCTTGATGAATACGGATGCAAAAATCCTCAACACAATCCTGGCAAATCAAATCCAGCAGCACATAAAAAGGATCATCCAGCAAGAACAAGTGGGATTCGTTCCTGGGTTACAAGGCTGGTTCAACATTCGCAAATCAATCAATGTGATCCATCACATCAATAAAAGAAAAGATAAAAACCATATGATCCTGTCGGTAGATGCAGAGAAAGCATTTGACAAAATACAGCATCGCTTCTAAATAAAGACTCTAGAGAAAGACAGGATAGAAGGAACCTACTTGAACATCATCAAAGCCATCTATGAGAAATCTTCACCTAACATCATCCTCAAAGGGGAAAAACAGAGAGCTTTCCCCCTGAGATCAGGAACACGACAGGGATGTCCACTCTCACCACTGTTGTTTCACATAGTGCTGGAGATCCTAGCATCAGCCATCAGACATCAAAAGGAAATCAAAGGCATCAGAATCAAAGGCAAAGAGTAAGTCAAACTTTCCCTCTTCGCAGATTACACGATACTCTACGTAGAAAACCTGACAGACTCCCCTAGTAACCTACTGGAACTGATCCAAGAATTCAGCCTAGTTGCAGGGTACAAACTCAACATACAGAAATCGGTTGCATTTTTATACACCAACAACGAAGAAACAGAAAGAGAAATCAAGAAACGGATCCCATTCACGATTGAACAAAAAAACCATAAAGTACCTCAGAATAAACCTAACCAAGGATACA
>NW_027527017.1:0-570 GCF_008692635.1 Crocuta crocuta
TATTAGCACATTCTTATCCATAAGATTGTTTCCGTTTGTGATTAAATGTTTTATGTATTTGGGTGCTTGTGTATTTGGTGCATAGACATTTATAATTGTTAGCTCTTCCTGATGGATAGACCCTTCAATTATTATATAATGCCCTTCTTCATCCATTGTTACTGTCTTTACTTTAAACTCCAGTTTATCTGATAGAAGTATAGCTACTCCAGCTTTCTTTTGACTTCCAGNCATGATAGATATTTCTCCATCCCCTTATTTTCAATCTGAAGGTGTCCTCCAGTCTAAAATGAATTTCTTCCAGACAGCAAATAGATGGATTTTGGTTTTTTAATCCATTCTGCTACCCTATGTCTTTAGATTGGATCATTCAGCCCATTTACATTCAGTTTTATTATTGAAATATATAGGTTTAGAGTCGTCGTGTCCTTTATTGGATTCATGCTTGTGGTGGTGTCTCTGGTATCTTGGGTTCCTTACAACATATCCCTCAGAGGGTCCACCTCAGGATTTCTTGTAGGGCTGGTTTTAGTGGTGACGAATTCTTTCAATTTTTGTTTATTTGGAAAG
>NW_027527018.1:0-1153 GCF_008692635.1 Crocuta crocuta
TAGTTCCTTTAGGCGAGCTGTTAGATTTTGCACTTGCGCTTTTTCCAATTTCATGAAATAGCCCTGGATTGCAATGTACTTTCCTCCTAGGACTGCCTTTGCTGCATCCCATAGAGTTTGGATTGTTGTATTTTCATTTTCATTGGTGTCCATATATTTTTTAATTTCTTCTCTAATTGCCTGATTGGCCCATCATTCTTTAGTAAGGTGTTCATTAACCTCCATGTTTTTGGAGGTTTTCCAGACCTTTTCCTGTGATTGATTTCAAGTCTCANTTGATTTCAAGTCTCAAAGTATTATGATCTGACAGTGTGCATGGTATGATCTCAATTATTTTATATTTATTGAGGGCTGCTTTATGTCCCAGTATGTGATCTATCTTGGAGAATGTGCCATGCGCACATGAGAAGAAAGTGAATTCCCTGGCTTCAGGATGTAGAGTTCTGAATATATCTGTCAGATCGATCTGGTCCAATGTGTCATTCAAGCCCATTGTTTCTTTAGTGATTTTCTGTCTGGTTAATCTATCCATTGCTGTAAGAGGAGTATTAAAAACCCGTAGTATTAGCACATTCTTATAAGATTGCTTCTATTTGTGATTAATTGTTTTAAATATTTAGGTTCTCCCAGATTCGGTGCGTAGACATTTATAATTGTTAGTTCTTCCTGATGAATAGACCCTGTAATTATTATATAATGCCCTTCTTCATCCTTTCTTATTGTCTTTAATTTAAAGTCCAGTTTTTGTGATATAAGTATAGCTACTCCAGCTTTCTTTTGATTTCCCATAGCATGATATATATTACTTCATCCCCTTACTTTTAATCTGAAGGTATCTTCCGGTCTAAAATGCGTTTCTTGTAGATAGCAAATAGATGGATTTTGTTTTTTTATCCATTCTGCTACCCTATGTCTTATGATTGGAGCATTCAGCCCATTTACATTCAGTGTTATTACTGAAATATGTGGGTTTACAGTCATTGTGTTCCTCGTGGGATTCATGCTTGTGGTGGTGTCTCTGGGATCTTGCATTCCTTGCAACACTTCCCTCAGAGAGTCCCCCTCAGGATTTCTTATAAGGCTGGTTTAGTGGTGACAAATTCTTTCCATATTTGTTTATTTGGAAAGACTTTTATCTCTCCTTCTATTCTGA
>NW_027527019.1:0-953 GCF_008692635.1 Crocuta crocuta
TTTGTGTTGCTTCATTATTGGTGTTTAAAGATGCAGCTGATTTCTTGACGTTCATTTCGTACCCTGCACCTTTCCTGAATCCGTAGATCCATTCTAGTAGGCTTGTGGTGGAGTCTGTTGGGTTTTCCATGTAGAGTATTATGTCGACTGAGAAAAGTGAAAGTTTGACTTCTCCTTTAACAATTCTGATGCCTTTGATTCCTTTTCTTGTCTGATTGCTAACGCTAGGAATTCCAGCACTCTGTGAAACAACTGTGGTCAGAGTGGACATACACGTCGTGGTCCTGATCTCGGGGGAAAGCTCTCCGTTTTCGCCCATAGAGGATGATGTTAGCTGAGGGCTTCTCATAGATGGCTTTTATGTTGTTTAAGGAAGTTCCTTCTATCCCAACTTTCTCGAGGGTCTTTTTTAAGAAGGGATGCTGTATCTTGTCAAATTCTTTTTCTGCATCTATCGACAGGATCATATGTTTTTTATCTTTTATTTTGTTAAGGTCATGCATCACACTGATTGATTTGCGAATATGGAACCAGCCCTGTAACCCAGGAATGAATCCCACTTGATCATGGTGATAAATCTTTTTACGGGCTGTGGGATTCGATTTGCAAGTACCCGGTTGAGGTTTTTTGCATCCGTATTCACCAACGATATCGTCCTTTACTTCTCTTTTCTTGCCGGATCTCTGTCTGACTTGGGAATCCAAGTGATGCTGGCTTTGTCAGATAAGTCCAGAAGTTGTCCTTCCATTTCTATTTTTTGGAACAGCTTGAGAAGAATGGGTATTAATTCTGNCAAGTTGTCCAAGTTGTTGGTATGTAATTACTCATAGTATTCCTTGATTATTGCTTGTGTTTCTGAGGGGTTGTTTGTAAGAAGTCCATTTTCATTCGTGCTTCTTTTCCTTTGTGTGCTCTCTCTTTTCTTTCTGAGAAGCCTGGCTAGAGGTTTGTCA
>NW_027527020.1:0-325 GCF_008692635.1 Crocuta crocuta
TTTTTCATAGTATTCCCTGATAATTGCCTGTATTTCTGAGGGATTAGGTGTAATAATTCCATTTCATTCTTGATTTTGTCTATTTGGGTGCTCTCTTTTCTTTTTGAGAAGCCTGGCTAGAGGTTTGTCAATTTTGTTTATTTTTTCAAAAAACCAACTCTTGGTTTCCTGGATCTGTTCAATTATTTCTTTGGTCTCTATGTTGTTTATTTCTGTTCTGATTTTTGTTATTTCTCTTCTTCTACTGGGTTTAGGGCATTCTTGTTGCTCTGCCTCTAGTTCCTTTAGGCGAGCTGTTAGATTTTGGACTTGCACTTTTTCTAGT
>NW_027527020.1:542-811 GCF_008692635.1 Crocuta crocuta
CATTATGATCTGGCAGTGTGCATGGTATGATCTCTATTCTTTTATATTTATTGAGGGCTGCTTTATGTCCCAGTATGTGATCTATCTTGGAGAATGTGCCCTGCGCACTTGAGAAGAAAGTAAAGTCCCTGGCCTCAGGATGTAGAGTTCTAAATATATCTGTCAGATCCATCTGGTCCAAAGTGTCTTTCAAATCCATTGTTTCTTTAGTGATCTTCTGTCTGGTGTCTGGTTGACCTATCCATTGCTGTAAGTGGAGTATTGAAGTC
>NW_027527021.1:0-1243 GCF_008692635.1 Crocuta crocuta
ACTTTGGCTTGTTTCTTGAGGTAGCTCTGGGAAAGAAAACAGACAAACACATGGGGAACAAAGGTACACAAAGACAAATCCAACAAACATGGAAACCGAAAGGGAAAAAGAAAAAGAAAAAAAAAAGGAAGGGACAAAAAACAAAAGGAAAAAGAAAAAAAGAGGAAGGAGGGAACACAAATAATAAAAATAAAAATTAATAAAAGAAAAAAAGAAGAAAAGAAAAAAGAAAAAACCCAAAAGACAAAGGACAGTCTAAAAGCATGAAACCAGAACTCCCAGCTACAAATAAAGAGCCAGGCGTATGCAGTGCTGANGGCGTATGCAGTGCTGATGGAAGAGCATATACAAAGAGAGAAATAACAGGGCAGGGAGGAAGGGAAATTGGACATTGACCAGGCAGAGAGACTAAGGGGCTTAATTCAGAAGGAGAAATCATAGAATATGTTTAATGGCAAGGAGAAAGAAATGAAGATAATGTTACTCAGAGAAACTATATAGTCTGATTCCTCCAGAGTGAGAGAGATAAAAAGGTAGTGGTGGAGGTGTAGAATGTACATCTAGAGAATGGATTAAACGTGACTGTTTAAGCAAACGAGTGACCAGAGTGCCCCGTCCAGCAGAGTGGAGGGTTACGAATGAGACAAGGGATAATATATCTGAATAGAAAGAATTATCTAGGATTAATCACAGCAGTGCATCCATGTTGGTCTTGCCCAGGTCTCCGAAAAAAAAAAAGCAGCTCTCTAGCGGGGATGGGCGTGGTTTGGTGTAGGCAGGTCTTTGCTTCCACTGCTTCCCTCCCTCTGCTCCCTAAGGCCCAGGTTTGGTGGTTGTGGGGAGAAAAATGGTGGTGCCCCATTCCTTTCTCAAACCAAGTATTGCAAATCACTCCTTTGGGTCCAATCTCTCTGTGCTGTGGGTGTAGCCAAGGTTGGCTGTGTTCTTTGCCTCACACCTCACCTCGTTTCCGGGTCCCAGTCCACACACTATATTGATACCTCCCGAAACACAGTCCTGCACGTCGCTGCTTCCCTGCTGCGTGGGGTCGAGGTCGGGGGAGAAGTGATGCAGCCTCAGATTCACAGGGGTCAAGCTGCAGCACAGCCTGGGATCTGCCGCCTCAGCGATACTGGGGCTCAAGCCCGGGAACTCAGCCTCAGCCTCCGCGCTGCCAGTGATGGTGCCGGGAGCACAACAGAGCAGTTTTTCTCGGCGACCTCTGGGACCGGGGGCACCTAGT
>NW_027527022.1:0-478 GCF_008692635.1 Crocuta crocuta
TTTATGAAGCCAGCACCACTTTGATTCCCAAGCCAGACAGAGACCTAGCAAAAATAGAGAGCTACAGGTCAATATCCCTGATGAATACAGATGCAAAAATCCTCAACAAGATACTTGCAAATCGAATCCAACGGCACATAAAAAGAATTATCCACCAAGAATAAGTGGGATTCATTCCTGGGTTACAGGGCTGGTTCAGTATTTGCAAATCAATCCATGTGATACATCACATCAACAAAAGAAAAGATAAAAACCATATGATCCTGTCGATAGATGCAGAAAAAGCATTTGACAAAATACAGCATCCCTTCTTAATAAAGACCCTCGAGAAAGTCGGGATAGAAGGAACTNACTTAAACATCATAAAAGCCATCTATGAGAAGCCTTCAGCTAACATCATCCTCAACAGAGAAAAACTGAGAGCTTTCCTCCAGAGATCAGGAACACGAAAGGGATGTCCACTCTCACCACTGTTGTT
>NW_027527023.1:0-227 GCF_008692635.1 Crocuta crocuta
ACAAAGAACGGTTTAAAGCATATAGCCGGATTTCCCAGCTACAGTAGCCGTGTGTATGCAGTGCTGGTTGGAGAGCATAGGGAAAGAGAGAGAAGACAGGGCGGGGATGAGGCAAAATTGGAAATAGAATGAACAGGCAGAAGGGATAAGAAGCTTTTTTCAAGAGGTAAAGGGTGGAATATGGTTGAATAGGTGAGAGAAAAGATGTGGTGTTTTCCAGAGAGACT
>NW_027527023.1:693-914 GCF_008692635.1 Crocuta crocuta
GGCTCTGGGGGCGGAGTCAGAATCACCCGGCTCTGGGGGCGGAGTCAGAATCACCCGGCTCTGGGGGCGGAGTCAGAATCACCCGGCTCTGGGGGCGGAGTCAGAATCACCCGGCTCTGGGGGCGGAGTCAGAATCGCTGCTTCCTGCTCCGGGTCGGGCTGGCGAGCATGGGTGGGGGGGGCTTGCCTGCCGGGTGCGCCGAGCCCGCTGAGTGAGGAAA
>NW_027527024.1:0-572 GCF_008692635.1 Crocuta crocuta
CCGGCCCTAGCCCTAGCCCTAGGCGTCGACCATCCCCTAACGCTATTGCCGCCCCTCAGGCTCCCCAGAATCCTGCGCCGAGGCCCGCCCCGGCCATGAGTTCTCACTTCAGCCCTCGCTGTTAAGTCGGGACTGGTGCCGCTTCGGCCCTGGCCGCTCCCTCGGACGCCGCCCCAACTCTAGCCGGGTCTCAGGCCCCATGCGGGGCCAGGGCCTCATTGCGAAAACCTCTCGGGCCTGCGGCTCTGAAGCCGTGCCGGATTCCTATGCACGGAGAGGGGACCGCGGCCATGATATTCGTCGGGAGCGGCCTCCNAGCACTGTCTTCCAGAGGCACCCACGAAGCTGGGTCCACTAAGGGGGAGGGCCCTGGGAGCCTAAACGCTAAGGCTGGGCATCACCGCACAAGGCGCCCTCAACTCAGGACACCTGGGGGAGCGCGGCACTGCAAGAGGATCGGGCCCTGGCACGTCCCAGGCTCCGGCCTTAACCCTAGCCCTAGGCGTCGAGCACCCCCTAACCCTAGACCCGCCCGTCAGGCTCCCCAGAAGCCTGCGCCGAGGCCGTCCCCG
>NW_027527025.1:0-667 GCF_008692635.1 Crocuta crocuta
TTAAAAAAATTTAACTAGAGGAACCTCTTTGAGGATATAAAACTAACCTGAATTCTGTTCAAAGCAAAGCGTCTTTGCCACAGAGAACTGGTCAGTGGAGGGACAGGGAGGAGACTCACGGGGCCTGCTAGCCGGTGCCGCTGATGAGTTCTAAAAGACTCTTGGTGAGAGAGATCAGACTTTTGCCCCAAAAGATTGATGAGAGCCCCTGTGTACAACCCAGCTTTTGGATTCTGTACATCTAATTTTCTTTTCTTATTATTAAAAAAAGTTTTTTTAAATATTCAGTTATTTTGAGAATGAAGAGCATGAGCAGGAGGGGAGCAGAGAGTGAGGGAGACACAGAATCCAAAGCNACACAGAATCCAAAGCAGGCTCCAGGCTCCGAGCTATCTGCACAGAGCCTGATGCGGGGCTGAACCCATGGACTGCAAGATCATGACCTGAGCCAAAGTCGGAGACTTAACTGACTGAGCCCCCCAGGTGCCCTGTTGACTTCTATTTTTTTGCAAACATACTTTTATTTAGTTTGTTCCTTTTTTAAGAGTATATGTTTGACATATACCATTGTGCAAATTTAAAATACTTTTAATAACACTTGAATATTGCAAAAATTTTGACAATAACTTAGTATTAATTTTTAATACTATATGTGGATATTACTTTT
>NW_027527026.1:0-1470 GCF_008692635.1 Crocuta crocuta
GTCAAGTTGGTTTCCATATAATACTCAGTGCTCATCCCAACAAGTTCCCCTCTCCATGCCCATCACCCATTTTCTCCTCTGCCCCACCCCCATCAGCCCTCAGTTTGTTCTCAGCATTCAAGAGTCTCTCATGGTTGCCTCCCTCCCTCTCCCCAACTATTTTTTCCCCTTATTCTCCCCCATGGTCCTCTGTTAAGTTCCTCCTAACCCACCTATAAAAAATGCAACTGATTTCTGTTCGTTGATTTTGTACTCTGCAACTTTGCTGAATTTATGGATCAGTTCTAGGAGGCTTCTGGTGGAGTATGTCAGGTTTTCTATGTAGAGTATCATGTCGTTTGCAAAAGGTGAAATTTTGACTTCTTCTTTGCCAGTTCTGATGCCTTTTATTTCTTTTTGTTGTCTGATGGCTAATGCTAGGACTTCCAGCACTATGTTAAACAACAGTGGTGAGAGTGGACATCCCTGTCGTGTTCCTGATGTCAGGGGGAAAGCTCTCAGTTTTTCCCCATTGAGGATGGTGTTAGCTGAGGGCTTCGCATAATGGCTTTTATGATGTTTAAACAAGTTCCTTCTATCCTGACTTTCTCGAGGGTCTTTATTAAGAAGGGATGCTGTATTTTGTCAAATGCTTTTTCTGCATCTATCAACAGGATTATATGGTTTATCTTTTCTTTTGTTAGTGCGATGTATCACACTGATTGATTTGTGAATATTGAACTGGCTCTGTAATTCAGGAATGAATCCCACTTGACTATGGTGGATAATTCTTTTTATGTGCTGTTGAATTCGATTTGCAGGTATCTTGTTGAGGATTTTTGCATCCGTGTTCAGCAAGGATATTGGCCTGTAGTTCTCTTTTTTTGCTGGATCTCTGTCTGGCTTGAGAATCAAAGTGATGCTGGCTTCATAAAATGAATCCGGAAGTTTTCCTCAGATTTCTTTCTTTTTTTTTTTTTTGGAATAGCTTGAGAAGAATGGGTATTAACTCTGATTTAAATGTCTGATAGAATTCCCCAAGGAAGCCATCTGGCCCAGGGCTCTTATTTGTTGGGCAATTTTTGATAACTGATTCAATTTCTTCACAAGTTATGGGTCTGTTCAGATTTTCTATCTCTTCCCATGTGAATTTTGGTAGTGAGTGTGTGTTTAGAAATTTGTCCATTTCTTCTAAATTGTCCAGTTTGTTGGCATATAATTTTTCATAGTATTCCCTGATAATTGCTTGTATTTCTGAGGGATTGGTTCTAATAAGTCCATTTTCATTCATAATTTTGTTTATTGAGTGCTCTCTCTTTTCTTTTTGAGAAGCTGGCTAAAGGTTTGTCAATTTTGTTTATTTTTGCAAAAAACCAACTCTTGGTTTCATTGATCTATTCAACTGGTTTTTTCTTTAAATTCTATATTGTTTATTTCTGCTCTGACTTTTATTTTATTAAAATTTTTTTAATGTTTTATTTATTTCTGAGA
>NW_027527027.1:0-499 GCF_008692635.1 Crocuta crocuta
GCTCACTGGGCCCTCAGCACCACCATGTATGGGTGTAGTTTGCCAAGTGCTGTTGGCCACAGGCAACATGGCCTGAGCAGGGTCTTATGAGAATGTGTGTGTGAGTGTGACAGTTCGTGTGAATGTGTATGATGCGTGCGTGCACACAGATGAGCTTGTGAGGCTGCATGGATGTTAGTCTGTGGGAGTGTGCACGAATGAACGTTTTACTGTGATCTGTGTGAATGAGTGTGCATGTGAACGTGTAAAGGGGTATTTGTAGAAGGCGTGTGTGACATGGGATTTTACGTGTGCACTNTCCCTTAGGGCATCTGGAGGCGGATCCTGCTCCTCTGCTCCCAGTGCAGGTGCTGCTGCGCCCACAGTCACCTTTGCTGTAGTACAGCAGCTGGGCTGGACCCCCTGAGTGATTCTGCTCGGAAGCCTGGACAGCCTGGCTCAAGCCTGTACTTGTCCCCTGGGATGCTGGGCAGATCATTTACGCTCCTCAATCCTGTGT
>NW_027527028.1:0-517 GCF_008692635.1 Crocuta crocuta
ACTGATTCGATTTCTTCACTAGTTATGGGTCCGTTCAGATTTCCTATCTCTTCCGGTGTGAATTGTGGTAGAGAGTGTGTCTTTAGGAATTTGTCCATTTCTTCTAAGTTGTCCAATTTGTTGGCATATAATTTTTCATACTATTCCCTGATAATTGCCTGTATTTCCGAGGGGTTGGTTGTAATCAGTCTATTTTCATTCATGATTTTGTGTACTTGAGTGCTCTCTCTTTTCTTTTTGAGAAGCCTGGCTAGAGGTTTGTCAATTTTGTTTATTTTTTCAAAAAACCAACTCTTGGTTTCATTGATCTGTTTAACTGTTTCTTTGGTTTCTATGTTGTTAATTTCTGCTCNGCTCTAATTTTTACTATTTCTCTTCTTCTACTGGGTTTGGGGTGCTCTTGTTGCTCTACCTCTAGTTCCTTTAGGTGAGCTGTTAGATTTTGGACTTGCGCTTTTTCTAACATCTTGACATAGGTCTGGAGTGCAATGTACTTTCCTCTTAGGACTGCCTTTGC
>NW_027527029.1:0-201 GCF_008692635.1 Crocuta crocuta
AAAAGCGAGAAAAAAGAAAGAAGAAGAAAAAAAGAAAGAGAAAAGGGAAAAAAAAGAAAGAAAGAAAAAACAAGGAAAAAAACAAAAAAAGGAAAAAAGAAAGAAAAAAAAAGGGAGGAGGGCACCTCTCAGGCAGGGATGGGCGTGGCGTGATCCAGTGCCTCAGGCGGGAGTTCTGCCTTGGCGGTTGTGGGGAGGAGA
>NW_027527029.1:551-816 GCF_008692635.1 Crocuta crocuta
TGGCTCGTCACCCGAAACACGAACTCACAGGCTAATAATCCAGTTTTTAGTTCTCTGCCTTCCCTCTGGAGTTCCAGCCAGCCAGGAGCGCGGATGCCGGTGTCTGCGTGGCTCTTTCAGGGGCCCCAGCCGCCCTAGAGCTACAATGGCGGCAGGCACGCCGCTGCTCTGAAATCCAATCTCCAGGAGCAGCACAAAGAAGCAGTTTGTGTGCTCAGCGCACCCCCCCCAGGACCAGTTGGCGCGAGGGGACCTGGTGTGCAGG
>NW_027527030.1:0-552 GCF_008692635.1 Crocuta crocuta
CAACAGACAATTCAGGCACTAATGCACACACACACACACACACACACACGTGCACGCAGGTGCAAATCCACGCACACGTGCACACAAATCCACACATACACGTGCACACATATGTATTCATGCTATATATGCAGATGCACGCATACACAGACAAATGCATGCACACACACACATCCACATCCACACACAGCCACACGCACACACATGCACACACAGCCACATGCTCAAACATGCACATACACAGGTACACACACCGTGAAGACAGTGGCCAGAACAGATGCCTGCTCTCCCAGCCCCTAACCATGTGGGGAAAGGACCAGGGTGCCCNGAAGTCCTAGAAGATTCTGCCTTATCAGGAAGACACTGTTTGGGACCAGAAGTTCGCCTCTTCACAAACCGCCAGCGTCCACCAGTGTCGTCCCTATGTGGGACACGGTGAGAGACCTAGGAGAGCAGACGCTCGTCCTTGCCTCGTGGCAGGGACCAGCGCTGATTCCTCAGCTCCAAGTCCCTGACGCAGGCGGTGACTGCAGCGTGCAAAGCAGCAGGACC
>NW_027527031.1:0-1293 GCF_008692635.1 Crocuta crocuta
ATATATTACTTAATATCATTAGTCATCACATAAATGTAAATTTTACCACTACTACTTCAGGCTCCCCCAATGAGGATATAATAAACAGTCTGAAAATAGCAAGTATGGGGAAAGGAATTAAGGCAAGTGGAAATGTTATACATGGTTGGTGGAGGGTAAAGATGTTCCCCATTTCAGAAAACCGTTCCATAGTATCTACCCAAGACAAGCTGAGGCGAGCTCTGTGACTCAGCGCTTTCTAGCCTTCGAACACACCCATGGGAGGTGAGTGCATAACTCTACCAAAAACTTTGAAAGCATGTTCTTAAAAACTGTATTGATAACATATTCAAATCTGAACTCATTCATTAATTGAAAAATGAAGATATTGTGACATTTCTTGTAACAACAAACTATTCTGCAGTGAAAAGGAACAAGTTACTGCCACACTAACAATATAGAGGAAGGTCAAGGAACATGTTGAATAAACAGGCAAGACCAAAAAGTACATACTTTATGGCTCCATCTACATGAAGTACAAGGACACAGAAAGTCTGTGCTACCTGATGAGGAAATTAGAAAGGTGATGGCGCCCTCTGGTGGTATGGATGGAGCATAGCATTCATTGGAAGGAAGCTTGAGGGAAAAGTGTGATGCTGGAGAGGGTGTGTTTGTCAGGATCTGCGTGGTGGTGAGAGGGGGGATGTATCCGCTCATGTTTACCCAGGTGCACACTTTAAATTCACATTATAACAGTAAAGGCACTTTAATTTTTCAATGGATGAGTTCATCAGTGAGTAGACATTATGGGCTCAAGGTCAGATGTTTTTCCTGTCTTCTTCCATACTCGCACTGGTACCTTAAACAACCTGAACTCCGAGAACCTCTCATCTCTAGAGGATTATTGTGCAACTGATTACTGTAGAAGAGTAAGGCCTTAGTGCACCACTGAACACACAGCAGGTCTTCATGCGTTCAGCACATGGCTATAGACGATGTCGTTGTTGCTGTTTATTATTATCAGTAGTAGCGGCAGCAGTACTAGTATTTTCTTGGATATGGGCTCCTCTTTTTTTTGCCTAGTTTTCAAAATGTATCCTGGAGATGGGATTCAAAGACCAAGCTGTGGACAAATTCCTTTGCAGGTTTCACCTGGAGATCTCAATATTAGATTAATTGAAGGTCTGAGGCTTTGGGGATGTCAAGAAAGGAAGCTTTGGAAAGACACAGACCCTTGTGCTCTCTCTCAAAATAAGTAAATAAACTTTAAAAAAAATAGAATTTAATTTTCCCTTAATTTTTTCCCCTGAGAGG
>NW_027527032.1:0-706 GCF_008692635.1 Crocuta crocuta
CTCCCAACAAATAAGAGCCCTGGGCCAGATGGCTTCCCTGGAGAAATTCTACCAGACATTTAAAACAGGATTAATACGCATTCTTCTCAAGCTATTCTAAAAAATAGATATGGAAGGAGAACTTCTGTACTCATTCTACAAAGCCAGCATCACTTTGATTCCCAAGCCAGACAGAGACCCAAAAAGAAAGAGAACTACAGGCCAATATCCTTCATGAATATGGATGCAAAAATCCTCAAAAAGATACTTGCAAATCGAATGGAACAACAGCACATAAAAAGAATTATCCACCATGATCAAGTGGGATTCATTCCTGGGTTACAGGGCTGGTTCAATATTCGCAAATCAATCAATGTGATACATCACGTTAACAAAAGAAAAGATAAAAACCATATGATCCTGTCGATAGATGCAGAAAAAGCATTTGACAAGATACAGCATCCTTCTTAATAAAGACCCTCGAGAAAGTCAGGATAGGAGGAACTCACTTAAACATCATAAAAAGCCCTCTATAAGAAGCCCTCAGCTAGCATCATCCTCGATGGGGAAAAACTGAGAGTTTTCCCCCTATGATCAGGAACACGACAGGGATGTCCACTCTCACCACTGCTGTTTAACATAGTNAAAAAAACACATAAAATACCTAGGAATAAATCTAACGAAAGATATAGGAGATTTGTATGATGAAAACTATAGAAAACTTATG
>NW_027527033.1:0-715 GCF_008692635.1 Crocuta crocuta
ATATCAGACAAACTGGACTTTAAAGTAAGGACAGTAACAAGGGATTTAGAAGGGCATTGTATAATAATTACAGGGTCTATCCATCAGAAAGAACTAATAATTATAAATGTCTATGCACCGAAAATGGGAGCACCTAAATATATAAAACAATTAATCACAAACAGAAACCATCTTATGGATAAGAATGTTTTAATAGCAGGGGACTTTAATACTCCACTTACAGCAATGGATAGATCATCTAGACTGAAAATCACTAAAGAAACAATGGACTCGAATGACACATTGGACCAGATGGATTTGACAGATATATTTAGAACTCTATATCCTGAGGCCATGGAATTCACTTTCTTCTCCAATGGGCATGCACATTCTCCAAGATAGATCACATACTGGGACATAAAGCAGCCCTCAAAAATATAAAAAAAATTGAGATCATACCATGCACACTTTCAGATCATAATGCTTTGAAACTTGAAATCAATCACAGGAAGAAGTCTGGAAAACCTCCAAAAACATGGAGGTTAAAGAAAATCCTACTAAAGAATGAGTAGGCCAATCAGGCAATTAGAGAAGAAATTAAAAAACATATGGAAACAAATGAAAATGAAAATACAACAATCCAAACTCTATGGGATGCGGCAAAGGCAGTCCTAAGAGGAAAGTACATTGCACTCCAGGCCTACTTCGAGAAATTAGAAAAAGCTCAAGTACAAAA
>NW_027527033.1:745-999 GCF_008692635.1 Crocuta crocuta
AGGAGCACCCCAAATCCAGTAGGAGAAGAGAAATAATAAAAATCAGGGCCGAAATAAACAATATAGAAACCAAAAGAACAGTTGAACAGATCAATGAAACCAACAGTTGGTTTTTTGAAAAAAATAAACAAAATTGACAAACTTCTAGCCAGCCTTCTCGAAAAGGGAGCACTCAAAGAGACAAAATCATGAATGAAAAAGGACTTATTACCAACCCCTCAGAAATACAAGCAATTGTCAGGGAATACTATGAA
>NW_027527034.1:0-168 GCF_008692635.1 Crocuta crocuta
CTTTTTCTTTTCCCCTTTTTGACCCTTTTATGTATTTTATACTCCTTTTATTCGCCCTCCCTCCTCCGTCAAATCTCTTAACTTTTTCGTTTTCCCTCTCGCTTTGCATGTTAGTTGAATTAGCCTGTGCGTTTGTGTGCTCCTGCTCCCTGTGTGTTTGTCTGTCTG
>NW_027527034.1:279-1161 GCF_008692635.1 Crocuta crocuta
GATACCATTCAAAAAACACTCTCTGAAAGGATACGCCCTGGAAAGTCAAAGAGTCTTCTTGGATACAGCAGCGCTCATAGATACAGAGAGCATAACAGGTGATTAAAACCAACAAGAGCCAGAAAGCTAACTAAAAGCACGAAACTAAATAGCTCTCCTCCAAAGAAACTCCAAGAAGAAATGACAGCTAATGAACTGCTCAAAACAGATATCAGCAGCATAACTGAACAAGATTTTAGAAAAATAATGGTAATATTAATAGCTGGGCTAGAAAAAAACATAGTGGACATCAAAGAAACTATGGCTACAGACAAAAAGGGAAATAAAAATAGGCATGAAGAATTAAAAATTCGGTAAATGAGATACATAATAAATTAGAAGCCTTCCATGCACAGATTGAAGAGGTAGAAAGGAGAATAAGTGATTTAGAAGACACCATTATAGAAAAACAAGAAGCAGACAAAAAAAGAGACAAACTGATGCAGGAAAAGGAAAGAAGAATTTGAGAGCTCAGCGATACGGTCAAATGCAACAATATCCGTATCATAGGAATCCCAGAAGAGGAAGAGAGAGGGAAAGGTGCTGAAGGAGTCCTGGAACAAATTATAGCAGAGAACTTCCCCGACCTGGGGAAATAAGTAAATGTGGAAATACAAGAGGCTCAGATGACTCCCCTCAGACGTAACTTGAATCGATCTTCTGAACGACATATCATAGTGACAATGGCAAAGTACAAGGACAAAGAGAGAATTTTGAAAGCAGCTAGGGAGAAAAGAGCCCTCACATAGAAAGGGAAACCTATCAGAGTAGTGACAGACTGAACCTTGATCTACTGAACCTTGGCAGGCCAGAAAGCAATGGAAGGAGATCTTCAATGTGATG
>NW_027527035.1:0-782 GCF_008692635.1 Crocuta crocuta
CGAAGGCCTTTTGCTGCACTGACTCCCACATCAGGGGTTCCCTTTTTCCCCTCTTTGTAGCCTCATAGAGGTGTTTTGCCAGGACTGAAAAGTTAGGTATCCAGATCCTACAGAAACCTGCAGCCCTGAGAAACTCTCAAACCTGCCGCCGGGTTGTGGGAGTCAGGATTGAGCAAATAGCCTGCTTCCTCTTTGAGCCGAGCTGATGCCTACTTCCTCTTTGGGCCGAGCCACGCTGCCCCTGAGACAGGTGGAAGCCAAGATATTTAACCCTTTCTTGACAGATCTGGGCTTTTTGTCTAGAGACCTTGTAGCCGGTTTTCCATAGGAGGGTAAGGAGCTGCCGAGTCCCTTCCATGCAACCCTCCCGGGACTTCCCAGCTAATAGCAAGTCATCCACGTACTGAAGCAGGACACAGTCATATTGATCTGCTGGGAAGGCTTCTAAGTCAGAGGCTAATGCAGTGCCAAAAATGGTTGGGGAGTTTTTGAACCCTTGAGGTAACCTAGTCCAGGTTAATTGNCTGTCACCATTTTTAGGGTCCTCCCATTGGAAGGCAAAAATCAATTCACTCTGAGGGGCCAGGCGGATGCAGAAAAAGACATCCTTGAGGCCCAAAGAGGTGAAGAAAGTGGCTTCAGCAGGAATGAGCCCCAAAAGTGTATAGGGGTTCGGGACCCCTGGGTGTATGGTGACAGTCACCTGGTTTACTGCTCTCAGGTCCTGAACTGGCCCCTAATCATCTGTGCCTGGTTTTTGAACAGGCAAGAGGGGTGTGTTC
>NW_027527036.1:0-601 GCF_008692635.1 Crocuta crocuta
ACTCCACTTATGGCAATGGACAGATCAACTAGACAGAAAATCAATAAAGATACAATGGACTTAAATGCCATGTTGGACCAGATGGATTTGACAAATATATTTAGAACTCTACATCCTGAAGCTATGGAATTCACATTCTTCTCAAGTGTGCATGGAACATTCTCCAAGATAGATCACATACTGAGATATAAAGCAGCAATCCATAAATATAAAAGAATTGAGATCATACCATGCACACTTTCAGATCACAATGCTATGAAACTAGAAATCAATCACAGGAAGAAGTCTGGAAAACCCCCCAAAAACATGGAGGCTAANCACCCTACTAAAGAATGAATGGGCTGATCAGGCAATTAGAGAAGAAATTTAAAAAATATATGGAAACAAATGAAAATGAGAATACAACAATCCAAACCCTATGGGATGCAGTGAAAGCAGGCCTAAGAGGAAAGTACAGTGCACTCCAGGCCTATTTCATGAAATTAGAAAAAGCACAAGTACAAAATCTAACAGCTCACCTAAAGGAACTGGAGGGAGAGCAACAAGGGCACCCCATGCCCAGTAGAAGAAGAGAAATAATAAAAATCAGGGCAGAAATAAA
>NW_027527037.1:0-12366 GCF_008692635.1 Crocuta crocuta
TGTCTTCCATGCTTTTTTCAAGTCCAGCGATTAATTTTATGACTAAGGTTCTAAATTATTGTTCAGTTATGTTGTTATGCACTCTGCCCCTGTGGGTGCTGCTGTATTCAGGAAGGCTTTTTGACTGTCCAGGGCCTTTCCATTCAGGAAGTGTTCTTTGAATGGTGTCACTTCTTTGTCTTGTGAGACTTTTGGTTATTTTGTTTCCCTACTCGTAGTGGTATTTGGGACTCTCCACCATGTGTACTTTGGCTTGTTTCTTGAGGTAGCCCTGGAAGAGAAGACAGACAACTACACAGGGAACAAAGGTACACAAACACATGGACAAATCCCATAAACATGCAAACTGTAAGGAAAAAGAAAAAGAAAAAAAGGAAGGGACAAAAAGTAAAACAAAAAAAGAAAGAAAAGAGGAAGGGAAGACAAATAATAGAAATTAAGAATTAATAAAAAACTGAAAAAACAAGAAAAGGAAAGAAAAAACCCAAAAGATAAAGAACAGTGAAAAGGCATAAAACCAGATTTCCCAGCTACAAATAAAGAGCCAGATGTATGCAGTGCTGATGGAAAGCATATATAAAAAGAGAAATGAGAGGGTGGGGAGGAAGAGAAATTGGAAGAGAAATGACCAGGCAGAGAGACTAAGAGGCTTACTTCAGAGGGAGATACTGTAGCATATGTTTAGAGGCGAGGAGAAAGAAATGAAGATGTTACTCAGAGAAACTATATAGTCTGATTACTCCAGAGAGAGAGAGATAAAAAGGTAGCAGTGGAGTGTACATGTAGAGAATGGATTAAATGTGACTGTTTAAACAAACCAGTGACCAGAGTGCCCTGACCAGCAGAGTGGGGGGTTATGAATGAGAAAAGGGAGAATATATCTGAATAGAAAGAATTATCTAGAGTTAATCATGGCAGTGCATCCATGTTGGCCTTGCCCCAGGCTCAGGTTAAAAAAAAAAAAGCAGCTCTCTAGCAGGGATGGGGGGTGTGGACATGGTTTGGTGTAGGCTGGTCTTAGCCTCCATTGTGTCCTGCTGGCCACTCCCTGAGGTCTCACCTTGGTGGTTGTGGGGAGAAAAATGGTGTTGCCCCAGTCCTTTCTCCAAGTGTTGCAAATTACTCCTTTGGGTCTGATCTCCCTGTGCTGCAAGCATAGCCAAGGTGGGCTGTGTTCTATGCCCCACGCCCCACCTCGTTTCTTGCTTTATTGATACTGCCCAAAACACAGTCCAGCAGGTTGCTGCTTCCCTGCTGATGGGTGGGGGCGTGTGGGTGGGGGAATTGTCCTAGCCTTAGATCTGCTGGGGTTAAGCTGCAGCACAACCTGGGATCCACTGCCTCCTTGCTGCTGTGGGTCAATCCTGGGGAACTCAGCCTAGGCCCACGGCCTCAGCAGAGCTGCCGGGGGTCAAGTCTGGGGAACTCAGCCTCAGGCCCGCAGAGTTCACGCTGCCTGGGATGGTGCTGAGAGAGCAGTAGAGCAGTTTTTCCTGGTGCCCTCTGGGACCAGGGGCACCTAGTTCAAAGTCAGCACCACAGCCAGAACTAAAAAGCACTCACTTTCCAAGCCGAGGTTTTTATCTTCTGCAGGGACAGTTCTATGAGCAGTTTCAGCTTCTCTTTCTTTTCCCCTCGACTCACCGCAGCTGCCCGCAAGCCGGGCTCCCTCCCCTCCCTCCGTGTCTCTGGTCCTGGCCTGCTTTTAGCTTCCCCAGTTCGCACTCACACGCTTATGAGGTTGCCTTCCCAGTGTACCCTGTCTCGTTCTCTTCCCAAACTCCTGTAGCTCAGTGTTCCATGACTTCAGGCCTTCCCTGTTTGACAGATGGGTACAAGCGAAATGCATGGAGCTCCCTACTTCTCCGCCATCTTGCCTCTCTCCAAGAAGAAAGTTTCTTTAAGCCAAGTAGGGCTAATTGATCTAGCTGTAAGCAAAAGAGTTAATACATGAAAGTAGGAGAAAACACATATGTGAAGCCAGGAACAGTAACTAGTAACTATAATATGAAAAATTGCTTAACTCCCATGAATGTCATGATTTAAGCTAACCTATATTTTGTAGACATAAGTTTTTCAGAGAAAGGTCAAGTGCCTGTGATGGTATGTGAATCAGAATGCTGAAATTGTGAACAACCATTGTAGACCATACAGATTTTCAAAATGAGTCAAACTGAAATTGCGTGATGTGAAAAACAAGGCTCTGGGGTGTGAGAGATAAGCTTCTGATGGTGTTTGACCAGGCAATGCGGCAATAATTGGATTCTGCCAATGGATAGAAAATAATTCCGTTTCCTTGCCCTCAAGGTATTCACAGTTTAATGGGACTTATGGACTTATACAGATTATTACAAATATTGCATTGTGAGTAGCACTCCACTCTACTTTACTCTGTAAAGTAGTTTCAGATCAGTCTTGACAGGATATGATGTGGGTCTTAAAAGATAATAGAAACTTACACAGTAGAAATGGAGGGAGCAGTGTTCTGGTTCTATAAAGGAGGGGGGTAATGAAAGACATGGTTGTGTTTAAACCATTAAAAGAACATGGCATGTTCAGCAAATGGTGATAAATCTGATTTGGTTGAAGATTTGTGTATTTGTATAAAAAGAGTATGGATAGGGGTGCCTGGGTGGCTTAGTCGGTTAAGCGTCCGACTTTCGCTCAGGTCATGATCTCGCGGTTCGTGGGTTCAAGCCCCGCGTTGGGCTCTGTGCTGACAGCCAGCTCAGAGCCTGGAGCCTATTTCAGAGTCTGTGTCTCCCTCTCTCTCTGACCCTCCCCTGCTCAAGCTGTCTCTCTCTCTCTCCTAGAAATAAAATAAAAATATTAAAAAAAAAAAAGAGTATGGATAGATGAAACTAGCAAGATCGGGAATAGACTGTAGATAGCCTTTTAGATCAAACACAGGAATGAAGATTCTACCATTACTCTGCCTTATTTTACAGTATCCTAGTAACACATCTTGATTTGACTTGTAACAGGTACCTGGTGTACATTGGGACCAATAGTGGTCCTTATCAGATGACAAACATTAGCATTATAATTATGCTTGACATCCTGTTTAGCCCTTGGGTTTGGGTTCTGCTTCCTTTATTCCTAAGCATTAGCTAAATGGTCTATGAGAATATACAGATCTGGAAACACAAAAGTTCAGTTCCACCAGCCTCTTCAATCATTATTCTTAGGTTCTGTCACCACTAGGATCTTCTGAATGGACATTTTGCTATCAGCACCCTTCTAAGGGTGCTTCTAAGGCACCCTTCTAATGCCTTCTAAGCAGCAGAGTACAACAAACAGGCATTGGCATCAGACGGACATTGGCATTATTTTCCTTTTACTTACTAGTAGTGGTAAAGAGCTTAAACATTGAGTCCTATTTTCCTTAGCTGTAAAATTGATGTAATAATGCCTACCTCCTAGCAGTGTTATAGCTTTTAGCAGCTAAACAAATGTTAATTTTCAAGGCCATCCCTCAGTTTTATGGGCAATGTACTGTGGCCTGCTTGGTTGCTTTTTCTCAGATGGTGCAGCCATCCTGTACCCTCGCTCAGTACTCATTCCACCTCTCTCAGCAAATCAACTCTGTACCAAGGTTCCATATTGTCTTTAGCATGCATTGGTTTTTTTTTTTTTCTTTTCCAGCTCTGAACAGTTTCCCTTTGTTTGAAGTCTTGTCATCTTTCCAAGGAGTGAGCTACAGGTAAATCTACACAATGTGTGTAGATGGACCTATGGGCACAACTGATCAGTCCAAGTATAAGTAGCTAGGCAAACAGATTCTTGCGAATTCTTAATTTAGTCTAAAATTTACTCTCAAGATCATGGCTCAGTAATGTCAAAATTTGGAAGCAGCCAGTGACCATATTTTATGTCTGGTATCTTCANGCAAGTTTAAGGGGCATTTCAATATCTAGCTTTAATTCTTAAAGCTTAGCTGTATTCCTGCACCTTGAGATTTATGATTCATTGAGTATCCTCATAGTCAATCTCTCTTTTTAGCTTCGTACCACTAAGCATCTGTTATTTGCAACATAAAGCTACTTTGTGATACAGGTATGCATATATTTCTTCTCAGGGACTCAAACAAAATCTCTGCTTTTTTATATAAGGTCATNCTCATTTTTCATACAGGTGCTCATTGCTCCTTCAATTCCAAACATCGATTGCTCTGTGTACATCTAAGTTAATGATTATAATTGAATAGTCATAGACTCAGTTAAAATTTTTTTTTCTAGCCAGGGGCGCTTAAAACCTATTTTATTCTTGTTTTAATTAGTTGAATCATTTCCCTTGACTAGTAGGAGTAGTATTATTTTAGGAGGAAATTCTAATATAGCCACATTTCTGAGACTCTGTGTTCTCAAAATTTTTTTCTTAATGTGACTGTTTTTGCTTTGAATTCTGGCTTTAATAGTGTTATGGCAAGGCTAATAATATTGGAACCCACAGTTTCTTTGCTTAAATGACACTTTAAGGGAGATACTGGCAGTATTTTATCTCAGATATCTCGCTTTCAGCACAGAAGAACTTGGACCAAAAATGTGGTATATGAAAAGGCTACTCCCTCAACATCATCCTTCTCCTTTATTTCAACACACAAACATGTTTAAAGCAAGACAAAGAACAATATTTTGAAGTATAGAATAAATGTTAAACTGTGTATTCACTGTTTTTGAAATGAAACAGATAAAACATTATAACTATATCATTCCACACCTATCAGATTGCTGTTGTAGATCCTACTTGATTCTTCTGGCTTTTGATCTTTATCATCTGTCAGCTTGATTCTGGCAATTTTGTATCCTACTGTGTGGACTTCAATTGCCCACAGATCTATAAAATTGCAGTGCCATTAAGCACCAAGTGAAACCTTTTCTTTCTGATGGCCAACAGAGGGGAGGAAAAAACCAAACCTGAGCTACGCATCTGCTAAGGAATGGGCTTTATATTGTACATGTACAGAGACCCCTTCCCACCCTTGATAAATTTGAGGATCACAACTCTTCTTCCTTTCAGGAACACAACACATTTCCAAGTATCTTATGGAACAACTTGACTCCTTTATATTTTATGTCAGTTTAAATTCTTAAAGTAAAGTTCATTTTATTTTAATACAATGTTAATACTTTCGAAAACAGATTTTTTTAGTGGGACAAATCATGAAAAGTTGTTGCTTAATTTAAGGAACTACTTTCTTAATTGAAAATAGATGAGTATTTGTATTTGTTTCCTCAAGCAGTTAAATAGGGTTGGAAGGAAGGAGAAGGGAGACAGTATGATAGAATCAGTTATATGGTCAGCATGTTAGGAAGTAACCATGATGTGGAGACTGATGGCTAGACATGTCATAGGACATAAGTCACAAAAGTGGATGGGTTATGAAGTGTTCACCTGATAGAGAACAGTGAGCAAAAGTGAGGAATCAGAATGTCATGGGGTGTCTTAGTCCCTTTGGGCTACTTTAACAAAATACCACAGACTGGGTAGCTATCTTTTTCTCACGGCTGTAGGAGGCCAGAAGTCCAAGATCAGGGTGCCAGCATGGTCAGATAAGGGTTATCTTCTCGATCCTAGACTTCTCATGCCTTCCCATGCCAGAAGGGGCTAGACCTCTCTCTGAAGCCTCTTTTATAAGGCACTAATGCCATTCATGATGACTTAAGCACCTCCCAAAAGTTCCACCTACTAATACCATCACCTTTTGGAGGTTAGAATTTCAATATATGATTTTTTTTAGGGGGAATACAAAAATTCAAATCCTAGCATGGGGTATATTGCGGAAGAGCAAGTAAGCCTACTTAGTTTGTGTTGAAGGCATCAAAAGAGAGCTAGTGGTATAAAGGAGGAGCTGTCCAGCAGCACACAAGGATTGATTAGAGAAAACACTGATTATATATGATGTGTCTAACATACTGCATGCCAGATCCAAAATCATAGACTCTTGTGTGTAGGAACCTAGCTTATGGATGCTCATGGAATATCAGTATAGTCAGGGATTTTTTTAGTGTTTTTCTTTATTTGAGAGAGAGAAAGTGTGTGTGTGTGTGTGAGAGAGAGAGAGAGTGCGCACCCATGAGCCTGACCAGGGGAGAGGCAGAGAGATGGGGAGAGAGAGAATCCCAAGCAGACTGCACTGTCAACACAGAACCCAATGTGGAGCTTGGTCCCATGAACCATGAGATCATGACCCGATCTGCAACCATGGGTCAGACACTTAACTGACTGAGCCACTCAGGTGCCCCAGGGAATTTTTATGTACTCATTACAATTTTCTATTTATACAAGTTTCTAGGAGAGATCAGAACGCAACACTGCATCCTGGGCACAGTTAGAAGACTGATGAGGCAAGCCCATAAGGTCTACTTACAGGATAGACTAAATCACCTGCTGGGAAAGTGAACTCAATTGAAGTGAAGAGTATGTCAGGCCCACAAGGTTTTAGTTCTTTATTCCTTAGTCATCAAAAGGGTATAGTTCTCTGTTACTCATTTTCATGACCCAGTTTTACATGTTTTATATGGTCAACCAACTAGTGAGAGAGGAGAGCTTCAATTAAAAGCCAAAATTATGTGTGATTTAAATCTCTTAATATGTTACAGTGCAAAATGTAACTCAAGGTGGAGAGAAAGTCTTTATTGATAAGGTGGCTGCAAACCAAGAGACAGAGGAAGGAATAGGAATCAGTTTGTTCTCTGTTATCATGATAGGCCAAATTATTAAAGCATAGAAAGCAAAATTATGCTGATTTTTAAAAATTGGAGTTAGATTTTTTTAAATGGAAGTCTAGTTGACTTACAGTATTTGTTTCAAGTGTATGACATAGTGGTTTGACAATTATATACATTAATCAATGCTCACTGTGATCGATTTAAACATAGCTACAATTGGTCACCATGGAAACTTACCGCAATATTACTGACTATACTCCTGTGCTGTACTTTACATCCCTGTGACTTATTTATTTTATAAGCGCAAGTTAGTACCTTTTAATCCCTTTCATCTATTTTGCCCATCCCTCCACCCACCTCCTCTCTGGAAACCACCAGTTTGTTCTCCGTATGAAAGGGTCTGTTTGTTTTTGTGTTTCTTTGTTCATCTGTTGTTTTTCAGATTCCACATATGAGTGAAATCATATGGTATTTGTCTTTCTCTGACTTATTTCAATTAGCATTTACCGGCTAGGTCCAACCATATTGTTGCAAATGCCAAGATCTCATTCTTTTTTAAGGCTGAGTAATATTCCATGAATAATATTCCATGTATACACACACATACATATATATATACGTCCACACACATATATATGTACACACACACACACACACACACACACATATGCCACCTGTTCTTTGTTCATTTATCATTGGACATGTGGGTTGCTTCCATATGTTGACTATTATAAAAAATGCTGTAACGAACATAGGGTTACATATTTCTTTTTGAATTAATGTTTTTGTTTTCTTTATAAACACCCAAAAGTAGAATTGCTGATTATATGGTAGTTCTATTTTTAGAATTATTTTGGTGGAACATCCACACAGTTTTTCACTGGCTGTTTTAATTTACATTCCTACCAGCAGCACATAAGAGTTCCTTTTTCTCCACAGCCTCACCAACACTCGTTAACTTCTTGTCTTTTTGATATTAGCCATTCTGACTGGTGTGAGATAATACCTCATTGTGGTTTCGATTTGCATTTCCCTGTTAATTAGTGATGCTAAGCACCTTTTCATGTATCTGTTGGCTATTTCACTATCTGTGTGTCTTCTGTGGAAAGCTGCCTATTCAGACCCTCTGCCCATTTTTTAATTGGAGTTTTTTGGTATTGAGTTGTATGGGTCCTTTATATATTTCGGATATTAACCTCTTATCAGATATATGATTGCAAATATCTTCTCCCATTCAGCAGATTGCCTTTCATTCTGTCAGTGGTTTCCTTTGCTGTGCAAAAACTTTTCAGTTTGATGCAGTCCCAATTGTTTATTTTTCTCCCTTGCTTGAAGAGACAGTTCCAAAACAATTATTGCTAAGACTGGTATCTAAGAGTTTACTGCCTACGTTTCCTTTTAGGAGTTTTATGGCTACATTAGGTCTTTAATCCATTTTGAGTTTACTTTTGTGTATGCTATAAGAAAGTGATCTAGTTTCGTTCTTTTGCATGTAACTATCCGGTTTTCCCAGCACCACTGTTCGAAGAGATTGTACTTGTATATTCTTGCCTCCTTTGTTGTAAATTAATTGACTGTCAGTTTCTGGGCTCCCTATTCTCTTCCATTGATCTGTGTCTGTTCTTGTGCCACAACCGTACTGTTTTGATTACTACAGTTTTGTAGTATACTTTGAAATTGAGGCCTGTGATACCTTAATTTTTTATCTTTTTCAAGATTGCTTTCACTATTTGGGATCTTTTGTGGCTCCATTTCAATTTTAGGATTATTCTAGTTCTGTGAAAAATGCTATTGGTATTTTGATAGAGATTGTATTGAATCTATGGATTTATTTGGATAATGTAGACATTTAACAACATTCATTTATTTGTGTCATCTTTAATTTTTTCATCAATAGTTTTCAAAGTACAGGTCTTTCACCTCCTTGGTTAAATTTATTCCCAAGTATCTTATTATTTTGTCACAGTTGTAAAGGGATTTTCTCAATTCTTCTGATAGTTATTAATTTATGGAAACACAACATATTTCTCTGTTAGTTTTGTATCCTGCAACTTTACAGAATTAATAGTTCTAATAGTTTTCTTGTGGAGTCTGTAGGTTTTTCTGTATATCGTATAATGTTACCTGCAAATGGAGACAGTTGTACTTCTTTCCTTACCAGTCTTGATGCCTTTTGCTTTTTGTCTGACTACCATGGCGAGGACTTCCAGTACCACGTTAAATGAAAGTGGTGCAAATGGGCATCTTCGTCCTGTTGCTGATCTTAGAGAAAAAACTTTCACCACCGCGTGTAGTGTTAGCTGTGGGTTTGTCATTCGTGGCCTTTATTATGTTGAGGTATGTTTCCTCTATGCACACTTTGTTGAGAGTTTTTATGTAAGTAGCTGTTAAATTTTGTCAAATACTTTTTCTGCATCTAATGAGATGTTCATATAGTTTTTACCCTTCATTTAAAAATGTGGCGTGTGACATTGATTTGTGAATTCTGAAACGTCTTTGCATCCTTGGAATAAATCCCACTCGATCATGGTGGATGATTTTAATGTATTGAATTCAGTTTGCAAGTATTTTAGTGAGGATTTTTGCATGCATGTTTTCATCAAGGATATTGGCCTATAATTTTCTGTTTTGTTTTTGTTTTGTAGTATCTATTTGATTTTAGTATCCAGGTAATGCTGGCCTTATAGAATGCATTTGAAAGTGTTCCACTTCAATTTTTTGAGTACTTTGAGAAGAATAGGTATTGTCTTCTTTAAGTGTCTAGTAGAATTCAGCTGTGAAGCTATCTGGTCCTGCAGTTTTGTTAATTGGAAGAGTTTTGGTTACTGGTAACATTTATTAATTGGTTATTAATTGGTTATTATGAATTTATTAATTGGTCTGTTCAGATTTTTCAATGTCTTCCTGTTTTAGTCATAAAAGACTACATTTTGAGAAACTGATCCATTTTTTTCTAGGTTAATTTGTTGGCAGATTTTTCATAGTAGTCTCAGAATCCTTTGTGTTTCTGCAGTGTTGGTTGTAACTTTTCTTCATTTCCAATTTTATATTTTGGGTTCTTCTTTTATTTGATGAGTCACTTAAAGGTGTATCCATTTTTAAAAAATCTTAAAGGTGTATCCATTTTTAAAAAATCTTTTCTGAGAAGCAGCTCTTAGTTTCATTGATCTTTTCTGTTTTTTAGTCTCTATTTATTTCTACTTTGATCTTTAAAATTTCTTTCCTTCTATTAACTTTCAATTTATTCTTATTTTACTAGTTTCTTTTTAGACTTCCTGTTTGATATTTTTCTTGTTTCTTGAAGTAGGCTTGTGTCATTATAAATGTCCCTCTTAAAACCACTTTTGCTGCCTCCCATTGATATCGGAATGTTTTATGTCTATTTTCATTTGTCTCCATGTGTTTGCATGCTTTCCAGTTTTTTTTTTCCTAATGTAGTTTCATTTTCATTGTGGTCAGAAAAGATTCTTGATGTGGTTTCAATCTTCTTGAAGTTACTGAGATTTGTTTTGTGGCCTAACAAGTGCTCTATCCTGGAACACATTCTGTGTGCACCTGGAAAGAATCTACGTTCTACTTTTTTTGGATAGAATGTTCTCTCTCTATATATCTATTAAGTCCATCTGGTCTAATGTATCATTTAAGGTCACTGTTTCCTTATTGATTTTCCATCTGGATGATCTATCCATTGATATAATGGGGTGTTAAAGTCCCCTACTATTATTGTATTACTATTAGTTTCTACCTTTATGTCTGTTAATCATTGCTTTATGTATTTAGGTGCTATGTTGGGTGCATAGGTATTTACAATTGTTACGTCCTCTTGTCGGATTGATCCTTTCATCATTATGTAATGCCCTTCTTTGTCTTTTGTTACAATCTTCATTTTAAAATCTATTTTGTCTAAATATTGTTACTCCAGATTTCTTTTAATTTCCATTTGCATAGAATATCTTTTTCCTTCTCTTCACTTTCAGTCTGTATGTGTCTTTAGGTCTGACATGAGTCTCTTGTAGGCAGCATATAGATGGGTCTTGCTTTTTTAATCCATTAAGTTACTCTTTGTATTTGATTGCAGCATTTAGACCATTTACAGCATTGATAGGCATGTACTTATTGCCATTTTGTTGTTTGCTGGTGGTTTTGCCAGTTTTTCCCTGCTCCTTTATTCTTTTCGTGCTCTCTTCCCTTGTGATTTGATCACTTTCTTTAGTGTTATGTTTGGATTCCTTTCTCTTGTTGTCTATCCAAGTTTATGGTTACCATTAGGTTCAAGTGTAACACTTTATGTATAGCAGTCTATTTTAAGTTGATGGTCTCTTAAATTCAAATACATTCTAAAAGCACTACATTTTTGGCTTGGCTGACACACACGTTTTGTTTTTTGACATGTTTCACATCTTTTTATTTTGTGTATCCGAAGATGAATAATATATAGTTGATTTTACTACTTTTGTCTGAGTCTTCATAAGTGGTTGATGCACTACCTTTACTATATGTTTGCTTTTACCAGTGAGATTCTTTTTCTTTCACAATTTTCTTCTAGTTACAGCCTTTTCTTACCTTTTTTTAATAAAATTTTTTAAATGTTTTATTTATTTTTTGAGAGAGAGAGACACTGTGAGCAGGGGAGGGTCAGAGAGAGAGGGAGATACAGAATCTGAAGCAGGCTCCAGGCTAGCTGTTAGCACAAAGCNTTAATATTTGACATTTTAGAGTATGTATCTTAGTATGGACCTCCTTGGGTTCATCTTGTTTAGGGCTCTCTATGCTTCATGGACCTGGATATCTGTTTCTTTTCCAGGTTAGGAAGGTTTTTAGCTATTATTTATTCAAATAAGTTCTCTGCTCCTTTATGTCTCTTCTCCTTCTGGGACTCCTATAATACAAATGTTAGTATTCTTGATGTTGTCACGAAGGTCCATTAAACTATTCTCATTTTTCAAAATACTTTTTTTTTTCTTTTTACTGTTTACCCTGGGTGATTTCAATTACCCTGCCTCTAGATGAATGATTTTTTAAAATATATTGTTAGATTCAATTTACTAATACCATGAGGATTTTTCATCCATGTCCATCAGAGATATCAGCCTGTAGTTTCTTTATCTGGTTTTGGTATCAGCATAATGCTGGCCTCATAGACTGAATTTGGAAGTTTTCCTTCCTTTTTATTTTTTAAAATAGTTCGAGCAGAAGAAGTATTAGCTCATCTTCAAATGTTTGATAGAATTCCTCTGAGTCCATCTGATCCTGTACTTTTGTTTGAGTTTTTTTTTATTCCTGATGGAGTTTTTTGATTAATGATATAATTTTATTGCTGGTAATCAATCTGTTCAAATTTTCTATTCATCATTCAGTTTTGGGAAGGTTCTATGTTTCTAGGAACTTAATCATTTCTTGTAGGTTGTCCAATTTTTTGTCATATTATTTTTCATAAAGTCCCATAATCATTTGTATTTCTGTGATATTGGTTGTTACTTCTCTTCTGATTTTGAGTCTGTTTGGGGGTGGGGAAGGTTGAGTCTGGTTAAACACTTATCAATTTTGTTGATCTTTTCAAAGAACAAGCTCCTGGATTGTATGACCTGTTCTATTGTATTTTCAGCTTCTATTTTCTTTATTTCCACTCAGATATTTATTATTTCATTCCATCTGCTGGTCTTGTTTTGTTTGCTAGTGTTTTAATAATGCCTTT
>NW_027527037.1:12402-18585 GCF_008692635.1 Crocuta crocuta
ATCTGTATTTCCACAAACTTCCCTCTTAGAACAGCTTTTCCTGCAGCCCAAAGGTTTTAGACTATTGTATTTTCATTTTTCATTTCTCTCCATGTATATTTTGATTTCTTCTTTGATTTCCTGGCTGACTCATTTATTGTGTAGTAGGATGTTATTTAGCCTCCATGTATTTGTGTTCTTTCTGGATATTTTCATGTGGTTATTTTGTTTCACAGCATTGTGTTGAGAAAAGATGCATGGTATGACTTCAACCTTTAATTTGTTGAAACTTGCATTGTGGCTTAATATGTGATCTATTCTGGAGAATTTTCCTTGCGCACTTGAAAAGAATGCATATACCACTGCTTTGAGATGGAATATTCTGAATGTATCTGTTAGATCCATCTGGTCCAGGGTGATATTTGAAGCCACAGTTCCCTTGTTGATTTTCTGTTTGTTTTATCTATCCATTGATGTAAATGGGGTGTTAAAATCCCCTATAACTGTATCACTGCCAATTGCTTCTTTATGTATTTGGGTGTTTCCACATTGGGTGCATAAATTATTCCTGTGTGCACCCTGCTGTGCCCTGTTTACATTTAGTCCAACTGCCTGCAATTACTCCCTTGGCCTGCTAGGAGCACACTAGGCAGTGTTTGGTCCCTATGCTATTGAGAAGCCTCTCCAAGGCTACCCCAGGCTCAGAGGTTGGTTGGGTTGGCAGTCATACTAAATGTCTGCACTCAGCCTCTCTGTACGGCCAACAGAGGCTCTGTTGCTGGAAGTGTGGGAATGCTGGGGTGGGGGGTTACTTCTCCCTCACCCCAGGGCAGGCATTGTTTGGGAGTGATCCTGTCCCTGCCCGGGCTGCTTGCGCGGTGCGGTAGGACGGGAGCTCCCTTGGAGGAAGGCACACGGGCTGGATGGGTCCACAGGGGGACATGGAGCAGGGCATGTGGTGCTGGCAAGTGAGGTGCAGAGTGTCAGCGCTGGCTCCTGCAAGTGTCCTGCTATCTAGGCTGGGGGAGGGGAAGAAAAATTGTGCCTGCCATTGCTCTTGTTTCTGGAGAAATCTCGAAATCTCGGCCCCAACCCGGTGCACATTTTGAGACTAGTAAATCTTTCATGAACATCCCAGGTGCTTTTCAAACTGCTGCTTCTGTGTTGTATCTTTGGCCACGTTACTTACTATGCTGGCTTTTAAGGATGGGGACTCCGTTTCCTATTGCTCTGGCTTTGGCAGAGTTAAGCCTCACTGGTTTTCGAGGCCAGATGTTATCAGGAATTGCCTTCCCAGTGTGAGTTCCGCGTGCCTGTGGTACCATGTGTGGGGGCTGATCCTCTTGCTTCTCCACGCTTGTGGTGTCCTTCCCATTTGTGGGTTTGGTTCCCAGACTGATCCTTTTGAATGAAGCTTTCTCTCCAAAATTAACTGTGAAAGGTCTGTTTTTGCCAGTCTTCAGATTGTTTTCAGAATGAGTTGCATATATGTCGCTCTTATCTCAGCAGGTCTTTGGAACAAGGTGAGCTCGGGATCCTTCGATTATGCCATTTTCCCTGAACTTCAGATTGACAGTTAATTTCTTTTAATATTTTGAATATGCCACCCCACTCTCTCACGGCCTGAAAAGTTTCTCTTGAGAGATCTGCTCATAGTCTTAAGAGTGTCCCCTTATCTGTAACTTCTCTCTTTTCTCTTGCTGCTCTTAAAATTCTTTGTCTTTGACTTTTGACAATTATTATATGTCTGGGTATATCCCTATTAGGGTTTAATCTATTTGTGGTCTTTTGGGCCTCATACATGTAGATGTCCATTGCTTTCTCCAAGTTTGGGAAGCTTTCAGCCATTATTGCTTTAAATATACTTTCTGTTCCTTTTTTTTCTTCTCCTTCTTGAATTCCCAAAATGCAAATATTGTTTCTTTTTGTGAGTCCCATAATTCTGTAGATTTTATTCACTCCTTTTCAATTGTTTTTGCTTCTCTGGCTCAGTAATTTCCAATGTCCCATCCACTGAAGAGCCAAAAATTAAGTCCTCCATTAAGAGAAACCCCAGGCTGCACATAGCCCCAATCCCAGTCCCAATCTCAGAGTGTTTAGGGCTAAAGCCATCCTCAAATCGCCCTCAGATCAGCTAATCAAAAAACATTCCTATGGTCTGAGTCACGGCTGGGAACCACAGACAGTTATTTTATACAAACTAGCCAATTTCTCACTGCTTGCCTGATCCCCACGTGGGCCCTTTGAACTCACCTCATAATTGGCCATTTTCAAAGGATTCTCAAAAGTCATGATTGGGTCCCACCAAAAGTAATGAACACCTCACAGATACTGAATGGTCAAAGCTGTAATTGTAATTGGTGCTTATGTGATGATGCTACATGTACTGTAACACCTCCATCCCTTACTCCTTAAAAACCCTATTCGCTGTTGTTCTTGGCTTCATCTTGCTGCCACGACACCGGTAGGCAGATGAGCCCCTGCTCGAGCTTGTAATAAAGACCCTTTTGTACTTGCATCGGTGCCGGCTCCTTGGAGGTCTCTGGGGACTCGCGAATCGGGCACAACACCACCAGTTCACTCACTGATTCTTCTGCGTGATCCAGCCTACTTTTGAAACTCACTATTGAATTCTTCAGTATAGTTATTATATTTTTCAACTCTAAGATTTCTGGGCTTTTTTGGATGGTTTCTATTTCCTTGTCAAACTTCTTGTTTTGTTCATGCATTGCTTTGCTAATTTCCTGTAGTTGTCTGTGTTTTCTTGTAGTTCACTCAGGAGAATTATTCTGAATTTTTTTTGACAGTTCACAGATCTTCATTTTATTAGAGCCATTTGTTGAGCTTTATTAGTTTTCTTTGGTAGTGTAATATTTATCTCATTTTTTATGATCCTTGATTCTTCATATTTGTATCTGCATATTTGAGTAATGAGGCTCCACTTTCAGACTTTACAGGTTTGCTTTTGCAGGGACAGTTCTTTACCAGTCAGCTCAGGTTTCTGTGTATCTGCTAATGCAAGCATAACTTGTTTTATTGGGCTTCACATATGCTTACAAATTGAAGGTTTGTGGCAACCCTATATTGAGCAAGTCTATTGACAGTATTTTTCCAACAGCATTTCCTTACTTTGTATCTCTATGTCACATTTTGCTGATTCTTATGATAATGAAACAGTTTAAAATACCATATCTGTGATGGTGATCAGTGACTGCAACTCATTGATAGCTCAGATCATTAGCATTTTTGGTAGTATTTTTAAATTAAGGTGTTACCTTAAGACATAACATTATTGCACACTTAATAGACTTTTATGCAGTAAGAAACAAAAAAATTCACTTGACTCACTTTTTGCAATATTCACTTTATTGTGGTGGTCTGAAACTGAACCTGCATTATCTCCATGGTATACTTGTAAGGGATTTAGGCAGCTGGGGCCTGCCAGTAGTGTCTGTTTTGGGGTGCAGCAACTGTTTAAGCTCAGAGGATGGGAGTATGTGCCACTGGATGAGAACAAGTAGATAGGACTGCAGGTTTGGTTCCCTGTCCACTTGAGGCTACAGAGGATGGGCTCCTCCATTGTATAAATTGTCTGGCAAGGCTTACTAAATGGTTGAGCCTTGGCACTATATTCAGAAGAAGATGGTGCCCTGAATTAGCTTCCCTGCCCTGACAGGGCAGCCAACAAAGACCTGCATGGCTTGTTTTGGGAGTCCAAATCAGGCATAAATGTGTGTATTAAATTTCCTAGTCAGGACAGACCCCCATTTTACTCTGCAGATGGGGGCAGTCACAGGCAATTCTCTCTGTTCAAATGCTACATAAGGTTGTTGAATGTACTTCACAACTTCCTGTGAGCTCTGGTTAGGTTTCCTGGTTAAGCAGGCTCAGGCCTACATTCAGCCATGAGTGAGGCTGCAAATTAGATTTCTGGCCCAGGCACAGAGGGAGAAGCACCTCTAAAACCCATAAGGTTGTTTTTATAACTCAGGCTGACCCATACCCGAAGTTCCCTGGCAAACAGGGTCACTGGCTTTGCTCTGCAAACTATTGATTCTGTCTGCCCTTCTCCACTGAGCTGCACAGCTGTCAGTTTTTCACTAGCTCTTCAGGTCAGATGGGACTGGAAGACACTCCACAGTGGGTGGGGCTATGGGTCAGCCTCCTTGTCTGAGGTTGAGGCTGTTCAGGCTACTCTCAATTTCTCAGACAAGCTATCTGGTGGGGAGCTACCCTCAGCCTTGGCTGTAAATTAATCCCTTGTCCCTGCATAGCAGGAGAAGTTTCCATACCTAGTACTTTCTTTGCGCTAGGGGTAGTCCACTTCTAGGAGTTGTCCCCAACCCTTCTGGTCATATGGGACAAGAAGCCACTCTCCATAGCTGATTTGGCTGTGACTCAGCACCTTGTCTGGGCCTGGGTATACCAGGCTGTAGTGCTAGCAAATTCTTCATTTGAAGATCTGAATCAGGCAGATCGGCACCCTGCCAAGTTCCCTGGTCAGAGTGTACCCCTGACTTGGTTCTGCAGATAAGCAAAGCTGCTGGTTGGGATTACTATTTGGTCCCTACAGGTATGAATGTGGTCTGTCAAGGTCCATGTGTTGGTTGTTGCGAGCCACTCCCCCACTTTGTTATCATGGAATTCCCGGGGGCTGGGCCTCCCACATCCCTTGTGGTGTGAGGTGTGGTTTTCCCACTGCAATAACAGGAGACACAGGGGAGACCTTTCCACATGATGCTGTGCTGTCCTGAGAGAGGGACAATGTGCTCAGTACGTAGGCCGCTTCTCCCTTCTGTCTTGGTGTCTGGGGTACAAACGGATGCTTTAGCCTTACTTCCGTGTTCTAGGAGTCTCTCATGGTGTCATGTTCTTGAATAGATATTAGTTGTCCTTTTTGTGAGAAGAGTAAAGTCATGAATATCCTATGTCAACATCTTGAAGTCATTCCTCCCATATATTTTAATTGTGGGCTAATGGAAAAAGACACAGATTAAATATTTATTTGAATTAGGTGAGAGCCAAATTATTGTGTCACACAGTCTAAATGATAGTTTCCCACTGGTTTGGAAAAAAGTAGTAAAAGATCAATTGACCACAAGACATAAAGTGATCTAGGCATGCTGAACACTCAGAAAAAGCGAGACACTAGGAATAGTCATTACTATGTTCACACTGTGAGGAGCAATCTCTTTTCTGGAAAGCCTCACCCTTCATAGGAAACTAATATTGTGAATTCGAATTTTATTGGCTATATAAATGTTTTTAATTTGTAAGTATGTTTCAGTCTATAGGTATATAGTCTATTTTAAGCTTCATGATTGTGCATATTGAACTAGTCATTGAAATAAAAATAAGTCAACACCTGGGGAAATGTATAACTTTCAGTGAGATTGTTCAAGTGTAGGAGAAACAAAACTACCTCTCTTCTGAGAAGTGCATGGTTTGGAATATTTCAGAACCACTGAAGGCAGGGATTATGACTTGGCCCCAGTGAATCCAGAGTAACACTAGCTAAACTTTGTGCCACCTATTTCTTCAGCTATAATGAAGAAAAAACTGTAAGACCTGTGAGTGAACAATGCCAACTATTTTTTATAAGATTGAAGAATTCCTATTAGAACAATTTTTAATGTTTTAAAAATTCTTCCTCGAATCATATTCAGCTATAATAATGTAACAAATACCTATAAGAACCCTCTACTATATGCTGTCAAATTTAGGAGGTAGAAACATTACTGCTTGGTATATTACAAAAATCAGGCTCAGAGGGATTAAGTTGTTCAAGATAAAATAGAGGAATGGTGACACTTAATTGTAAGTCTTCTGATGTTTTCCATGACCACACCAGCTTCTTCTGATCATGTACTTCCTTCTATCCAAAAACTTACTTAGAATAGACAAATTGAACTTTGGCCAGAGTATTTTATATATAGCAAAATATATAATCTCTCCTTTAATCAGACACAACTGACCTACCACAGGACTTGAGCTTTGAGTCTTTCTAGTTTCTCAAATAGTTTCACATTTATCTTGCTTTTTATGATTAATAGTACATATTTCTAATGCTACAAGGCCATTTAAAATATATTCTTTCTGACTTGAAGCAGGCAGAATAACCTGAGAGAATTTTCGTTGTCACAAAGAAAACTGCAACAATGGAACATCAGGGATATTGAGAATTCAAGTTAAAATTATTTATTC
>NW_027527037.1:18679-18975 GCF_008692635.1 Crocuta crocuta
TAGAGTAGGAAATGCTGGACTTTTCCAAGATAATAACCAAAGTTTGTAAGGGTGGTCAAACAAGTTTTATAATGTACTTGCCCTTTGTTTCTTTACTCATTGATTGACAAGTTTAATTGGAAATTGCAATCAAAGTTTTGCCTAAATGATCACAATTGAATAAGACGGAAGGAAAGGCAAGTACTTTCTTGAGGATACAAGGCTAAAAAGAATAAAAAAAACAGAAGATACTCAAGTTGTTATTTCTATGTTTAAAAACCTAATCAAAAATTCTTTTCCTCCTATTACATTTTAAA
>NW_027527037.1:19011-23084 GCF_008692635.1 Crocuta crocuta
AAGCTTCGTATTTTCAGCAGTTAAAGGTTTTTGATGTCATTTACTTTTATTACTTGCATTGTAAAGATGTGAGTGCCTTATACCATGAAGGATGCATTGTTAGCCTTCATGATATAAAATATGTGAAGCATGTTATAAAGATTTTCTGAAGCAAATAGAATTGAAATGAGCAGAGGCTTTTGTAATACGTATTTCCCTACATTTTAAAAGAAAACATATTGAATGAATTTTTAATCCATTTCTATTTAACAACACTCTTATCCTGTACTGACTGCACTTAATTAAAATAATGTTTTAAAATGGAAAACAAAGACAGGTATCCATTTTTACCCAAATAAAACACTTTCTAAAATATCTCTGACATTATTCACTGAAGTTGTATATCATGTAGGGAAAAGAACAAACCAGGTTGTTACTAATTTCAATCGTTTTAGAGAACTCATCAATTAAAAGTAAGCCATGGAACTTGAGATGCTATACTTTGTGAGCCCTCTGAAAAGCTGAATACAACTGTACTGTGTCATAATTAGCTGCATTTTATATTTTTTATATCAAGTGGGTAGTTACCAGCCTCCCCACCACTTTTACCTACCCTCCAGTATGGATAAAGAAATTACATCCCTGTAGGAAAGCGTGAGAATGCTTAATTGGCACAACCTTTTGGAAGACAATTTAAAAATATTTTTTGCAATGGTACGGAAAATTTATATATGACCACTCAAAGGTATAACTTGCTCTGAACTCCTAATCCCTCTTAATAGTGGCAGTGTCTGGTAACATCTATTAAAATGACCAATTCAAAGTAAAAACTCTTTCAGGTGACCTCAGGTTTTTTTGTAGTTAAATGACCACACTTTTCAGGTTCATTTCACTTCTTCCCATTTCCTCCATAGATGACATGGGGACATAGGGAAAATTTATATGGAAGGCAACAGGGGAAGGTTATCTGGGTCGAGACCGATCTTTCTCCGTGAATACCTACTGACCTCTAGTTGACATAGAGTTTCTCTCCTGGTTCTTCCTTCATCTGCTGTTGAAGGACAATCAGCCAATTCTCCTTGCTTACTAAGATTTCCATCTTGGTTCTTGGCAGTTGTGGTTTATGCTCTGACACTTGGTTGTGTCCTCTACCTAGACCTCAGAGAACCATCCTGACTTAAATCTGACATGCCTTTCCACTCTCTCCACAGGGTCTCGGGATCCTCTGGACCTCTTTTCTGTCTGGTGAAAATTGTGGGAAAATGGAAAGAAACATCTCAGACTCTCTTATGAAATACATAAAATCAGCATTCTTGCTCTATTTACAGCCACTCTAGCTCTGTATTGAGAAATTGTGAAGCTATTTTTTCCCCCAGGGAAAAGATAACAGCATCATATGCTCTTCACTTCCCCCTTTTAAAATTACAAATACTACTTTTTCCCCTTCTATTCACTTACCTCTTCCACTTAAACATAGGGAAATGCTTTAGGGGATAGAGGGGCTGAATATTTATGTCAGATGCAGACACTATCTCAACATAGTCTCATCCTTTTTGGCTCTCTTCATGTTCCTTCCAGCATTGTAAAATATTTTTCCCCATTCTTGTGTAACTGGAACTTACCTGAAATTATATTGTCTTCTCTACACTGTAGACTATAGCAAATCTCCGTACTCAGATCCAAAATTTGTTTTTCATATGTAAAGTTTTCAAGACTTTTTCAAGTCTTCAAAAGCATCGTTAAAACTCTGTTATCTCCGTATGCATCCTAAAAACTCAAAGTTTTAACCTCTAGCTGAGCAATGGCTTCTTTTTCAAGGCAGTGTCCAGTATCCACCAGAAGCAATAAATTCAGTCAACTCCGTAGGTTGAGGAAACTTAAGTGTAGAAGCCTTTCAGAAAATGCAAACTCTGAGAGGTAATATCTTTTTAAATATTAAAGCTACATTGATAATATTTAAAAATATGCATACACACATGCAAAAAGTAAATTTGCAAGAATGTTGAATGCAGCATTGTTTTTGATAACGAAATAATGGGGTCAATTAAAATAGCCATAAATTTGTGAGTAACATATGCATAGAATGCAGTAATATACAGCAGTTAGAAAGAACGAAGTAGACATGATTGTTAGACTTTTACCTAAGAATGTAAATTTAAAAGCAGTTTTCATAAAATGTGTTTAATATGCACCAAACTGTTTTCCTCTCAGGGTAGTATTATCAGGTATTTTCAGTTTTCAGTTTTCCCTATTACATATTTNATTATTCATATTGTCTTTCAGAATGGATTAGATATAAGATTAGAAGGGAGAATTATTAAAATGGTAAAAAATAAATTCCATATTTATAATAATATATTTTCTTATAATACTAAATAGAATTAAAAGATAATCTATTAAAACTAGAGAAGTTNCACTCAGATTACCAATATTTAAAATATAGAGAAATAAAATTAAGGGAAAATGTGAAAGTTCTAGAAAAGAACATATTTTGAAGAGAACTATTAATACATGAAGATAAAGCCATAAAACATTCTATTTTAGGGGCTCTTGGGTGGCTCTGTCGGTTAAGCCTCCGACTTCGGCTCAGGTCGTGGTCTCACGGTTAGCGGGTTCGAGCCCCGCGTCAGGCTCTGTGCCGACAGCCAGCTCAGAGCATGGAGCCTGCTTCAGATTCTGTGTCTCCCTCTCTCTCTGACCCTCCGCTGCTCACACTGTCTCTCTCAGAAATAAATTAAAAAAAAAAAATTAAAAAAAAACAAAAAAACCATTCTATTTTATTCGATGAGAATTTGTTAGATTGAAAAGATGTCCATTAACAAATTGATGTATATTTGGATTTTTTCCAAATTAATTTAAAGATTAAATGTACTAACAATATCAGACTGATGTATATGAACATATGAAAAATAAATCAACCTCAAGACTATCAGTAATTCTTCACTATGGTAAACAAAGTCCTTAGTAATTTGGCTCTATCTCATTTAATTCACCTCTCCTTTCCTCAGGCACAAACAAGTTCATTAGCAAATAATATAATACAATTTATCTAAACCTATGTAGTACCTAGTGTACACTGGGAGCATAAATAACATTTAGTATTGTGAATAGATAGTTCTATGGTAAGTGCTTTACATACGTTGTTTCATTGGATCTACACAATAATCCTATAAAGGATAATATTTTTATTTTTGATATTAAGAAACTGATTTTGAAAGATGTCCAAATTCATACTACTAGTAAGAAGAGAAGCTAGGATTCAAAGCCTTTAGTTATATTCCTTTCTTTAAATAGAAAATTAAATATGGCCTTCAATGTTTGTATATTTCAGAAAATTGTGGTACAGCCATATGATTGACTATTACATAGCCTTTAAGATCTTTATGAAAACATTTATGTTGTGTGAAAATCCTCATAATGATTAAAGTAAGTGGAATAACTATTAGGGGAAGCTATTGCAAAAGAAAACACACTTTCCACTTGTGACCATGCATTTAAAAAACAATATTTGCAATTAACATGAATTAAATGGAAAAAAAATCCCCAAATTAGCAATTTTATATAAGAAATACCTGTAAATCCTGAAGTAGGATTTTTAAAAAATATATAGGATGCCAGAATTTCCACCTCTATCCCTTAAATGTTAATTGATACAGGAATTGCTGTTCTGCCATAACAACTAAAAAGTCAGGCAAAAATATATGAAATAGTGATTTTAAGATATTGTACAACAGTGTAGGACTATAATCTTTGAGAAAAAGAAATCAAAATGGGCCCTACAATTGGCCCAGCCTATTTCCTAAATGCATGTTCAAGGTCACAGTGCAGGAAACCAAGCAAAGTCCTGTGGCTCTGTTGAGTTGAGGAGATAGTGGTCAGAGTTTGAGGAAACCATGGTGGCTACAACTTGTAGATAGGGTATTGGAGAGGAATGAGATGCACAGAGAGAAACCTCTAAAGCTCTACAGAAGAGACCTCTTGAGTATATGGTTAAGTACTAAACTGTACATGTGCTGGGTAAAACTTCATGAGGCTAGAGAAAGTAACACCAGAAACAAGTAGGCTGAGTAGTTGACCGTATAGTGTGGTTATTT
>NW_027527037.1:23329-27096 GCF_008692635.1 Crocuta crocuta
GAGAGAGAGAGAGAGACAGCATGAGCAGGGGAGGGTCAGAGAGAGAGAGAGAGAGATACAGAATCTGAAACGGGCTCCAGGCTCTGAGCTAGCTGTCAGCACAGAGCCTGACGCGGGGCTCGAACACACGAACCCTGAGATCATGACCTGAGCCGAGGTCGGACGCTTAACCGACTGAGCCACCCAGGTGCCCCATTTTTTTTTAATTTGTAAATGGAGAATGAAAGTAATTGTATTTCTCTCAAAAGATTGGCAAAGTTTATTGAACACCGGTTTTCTTATCAGGTTATCTGGTTGAATTCAAATTCCATGAAGGCAAGAACTAGGTTTTGTTCACCTCTGTATCCACTGTGGCTAGAATTGTGCCAGCATATAGCAGTGATCAGTAAATGTTTATTGAATTTTAATAAACTAGGATATAAAATATAAAACACTTTAAATAATGTCTAGCATTGGGCTCAATGAATGCTCTATAATTAGAAGAGGCAAATAGCATCAAATATTTCTGTAATAGCCACATAATTTTTCAAACTTTGGGACCATCTTAGCACTCTAGGTGAAGTTGATTATGTTGTCGAGACTAAAAATATTCTATAATACGTATATGAGGTTTATTTTATATATTTATGTGCATGCAGATATATACGAAAGCCGCTTTGCCTTGATATCCTCTGCTTTCATACACCAGAATTAAAGGCCTGGGGAGGCCTTATCCCTAATATCAAAGAAAGACAAAAGAGGGTTGCAGTTAATCAAGGATAGATTTCTGTGAAGGTGCTTTTCTACAAGCATTTTCAAGTGTGAAATATACAGAGTAATTTTTTGTGTTTTAGTAAATGTACCATAAAATTCTGTAAAGAGAACTTTCACTACTTTTTAGGCTTCACATTCCTTTTCTATCACAGTCATATATCTAGTTATTTCAAAAGCTGCCTNCCTTTCTCTGCCTCTGCTGTGATCGGGGACAGCATTATGGGAGGGGGCTCTACACAGCATGCTTTAGTTGCTGCAAATAGCAAGATTGCATGATGGTAACCGAGAGGTCACTCCTGATATTTAATAATAATCAGGCACTGCCAATTGCCTTCTCCTGGCTAAAGCCTCACAGTTTTGGTTTTGTAAATGCAGAAATCAGGTGAAAATTAATGAGATTTTGCTGTATTGATAATCAATACCAGTTGTAACAACTCAATCAATCAGAATCCGTGTTAGCCGTCAAGATGAACACAATGAACAACGTGTCCTATCTAATTAGAATATTTGACGTGAGAGTCATCAGTAAAACAGGTATGTGGTATCTAGCTCTCGACACACTGCATTTCACATCTCTCTCTGAGTCCTAGCCTTCCTCCTCCCCTGTTCCTATAAACTCTCAGTTCTTCCTTCCCATCAAAGAGAGTCCAGGAATATTCGCCCACCACTGTCCTGGCCCTAGTTCTTTTGCATTTAGAGACATGAGTATTCAAAATTGGCAAACTGTAAAACAGAAACAAAAACAAAAAAACAACCAAAAACTTCCATTAGAATTTTTTCAAAAAATAAATACCTCATTAACATATTCATCACTTATATTGGCATTTTCACTTAGTAAATGAACCTAACATATCAATGAAGTACTAATTTTATGCTATGACAAATTTTTATGGTATTTCATAAGATGGGGCGCCTGGGTGGCTCAGTCGGGTAAGCGTCCAACTTCGGCTCAGGTCATGATCTCACGGTTCTTCGGTTCGAGGCCCGCGTCAGGCTCTGTGCTGACAGCTAGCTCGGAGTCTGAAGCCTGTCTTCGGATTCTGTGATTCCCTCTGTCTCTGACCCTCCCCTGCTCACGCTGTCTCTCTCTCTCTCTCAGAAATAAATAATTTTTTTAAAAAGGTGGAATTCTGCCTATGTACATGATCATATGTAAACAATGAGCTATTCTCTTCGGACATAATGGAGAGCATAATTTTTCTGAGATATAACTGACATATTAGTTTTAGGTATACAGCAGTGATTTGCCCTTTTGTCCACTGCAAAATAATCACCACAGTAAGTGTAGTTACCATATGTCGCCATATAAGGTTAATACAATATTATTGACTATATTGCCTATGCTGAGCCCTACATCCCCATGACTTGTTTATCTTATAAGAGCAAGATTATACCTCTTGATATCCTTCACCCATTTTGCTCCCTCCCAACACCAGTTGGCATCCACTAATCTATCCTGTATATCTATGAGACTGGGGTTTGTTTGTTTTTCTAAGATTCCATATGTAAGTGAAATCATGTAGTACTTAGTATAATGCCCTCAAGGTCCACCCATGTTGTAGCAAATGGCAAGATTNTTTTTCCATAGTAGCTGTGCCAATTTACATTCATACCAACAGTGTTTCTCCATATTCTCACCAACACTTATTATGTCTTATCTTTTGATATCTCTCTTCTGAGAAGTGTGAGCTGTTATCACACTGTGACTTTGATTTGCATTTCCCTGATGACCATCTCTTGTACCTGTTGGCCATCTGTATGTCTCTTTTGGAAAACTGTCTATCCAAGTCCTCTGCTCATTTTTATTTACTTTATTATTTATTTATTTAAATTCAAGTTCACTAACATACAGTGTAGTCTGGGCTTCAGGAATAGAACCCAGTGATTCATCTCTTACTTATGTCACCTAGTGCTCATCCCAAAAAGTGCCCTCCTTAATGTCCATTACCCATCTAGCCTATCCCCCATCTTCTTCCCCTCCAACAACCCTCAGTTTATTCTCTGTATTTAAGAGTCTCTTTTTTTAAAAAAATATTTTTTATTTATTTCTAGGAGAGAGAGAGAGACAGCGTGAGCAGGGGGAGGGTCAGAGAGAGAGGGAGATACAGACTCTGAAATTGGCTCCAGGCTCTGAGCTGGCAGTCAGCACAGAGCCCGACGCGGGGCTCGAACCCACGAACCGCGAGATCATGACCTAAGCGAAGTCGGACGCTTAACCGACTAAGCCACCCAGGTGCCCCTGTATTTAAGAGTCTCTAATGGCTTGCCTCCGTCTCTGTTTTTATCTTAGTTTTCCTTCCCGTTCCCTGTGTTCATCTGTTAGGTTTCTCAAACTCCGCATATGAGTGAAATCATATGATATTTTTCTCTTCTTTTGCCTACCATAATACCCTCTTGTTCCATCCATATTGTTGCAAATAGCAAGATTTCATTATTTTTTTATCGCTGAGCAATATTTCATTTGGTATATATATACATATACCACAACTATCCATTCGTTAGTCGATGGACATTTGGGCTGTTTACATAGTTTGGTTATTATTGATAACACTGCTATAAACATTGGGGTGCATGTACTCCTTCGAATCAGTATTTTTGTATCCTTTAGATAAATACCTAGTAGTGCAATTGCTGGGTCATAGGGTAGTCCCATTTTTAATTTTTTGAGGAACCTCCATACTGTTTTCCAGAGTGGCTGTACCAGGTTGCATTCCTACCAACTGTTGGTGGGAATGCCCATTTTTAAATCCAACTTTTTCGCTATTGAGTTATATGAGTTCTTATATATTTTGATTATTAACCTCATTATATATATGATTTGCAAATACATTTTCCCATTTAGTAGATTGCCTTTTCAGTTTTTTGATGGTTCTGTCTGCTATGCAGAAGCTTTTTAGTTTCATGTAGTTCCATTTATTTTTGCTTTTCTTTCCTTTGCCTTTGGAGGCAGATCCAAAATAAATAAAACAAAAACAAAAAAAATTAAAAAACAAAAAACATTGCTAAGATTATTT
>NW_027527037.1:27128-27440 GCF_008692635.1 Crocuta crocuta
GCTTTGTTCCTATATTTTCTTTTAGGGGTTTAAGTCTTTAATCCATTGAGTTAATTTTTATACATGGTGCAAAATAGCAGTCCAGTTTATTGAAGAGATAGTCCTTTCCCTTTGTATATTTTTTTCTTTGTGAAAAATTAATTGACCATATATATGTGTGTGTGGGGGGGTTATTTCTGGGCTTTCTATTCTTCCATTGATCTATGTGTCCGTTTTGTGCCATACTGTTTTGATTACTATAGCTTTGGAGTATAGTTTGAAATCAGACCATGATATCTTTGGCCTTGTTCTTCTTTCATAAGATTGTTTTGG
>NW_027527037.1:27587-28905 GCF_008692635.1 Crocuta crocuta
TTCTGTAAAAATGCCATTTGAATTTTGATAGGAATTGCATTCTATCTGTAGAGTAGGGGATATTTTAACAATATTCTCCTAATTCATGAGCATGGAATATTTTTCCCTTTGTGTCATCTTTAATTTTTATTTTATAATTTTGTTTTACATTTATTTATATTTGAGAGATAGAGACCGTGTACAAGTGGGAGAGGGGCAGAGAGAGAGAATGAGACACAGAATCTGAAGCAGGTTCCAGGCTCTGAGCTGTCAGCACAGAGCCCGATATGGGGCTCAAACTCACAAACCATGACCTGAGCTGAAGTTGGATGGTTAACCAACTGAGCCACCCAGGTGCCCCATCTTCAATTTCTTCCAGTGTCTTTTCAGTGTACAGGTTGTTTATTTCTAGATATTATTTTCTTGATTTCCCATTTGATAGTTCATTATGCAACAGAATTTTATATCTTGGCACTCACCTCAGTATACTTGTAAACAATATACTTGTACATTTTCTACTGCTATTATTATGAAAGGCAAATTTTAGCTTCCTTGATGCCCCTATTCCTCATTTGTCGCCTCCATCCTTGCCATTTTCCCCAAGATAGTTTAAATTTAAATTTCTAATTAAATTGTTTGTAGACTCCTTATTCTCCTTTTCTGTTTCTTTCAAAGTGGATGGAGTCCCACTTGTTTCCTGCTATTTACTCCACACAGGAGAGGTGACTGATTTGACAGATAAACTTAGAAAAATAAAGGAACATTTTCTACTCATATTTGACTTTCTTCCTCTTCAGAATGAGCTGTCCACAGTAAGTTCTGTTTGCTCGTGCTCCTTCTGGGTGTACTTTACTTTTTCCATGGGGGAGAGGCTTACCTTATCCAATGTTACTGTGAGTGTGTTGGCAAGCTCACTTGGGATTTAGTTAAGAGGTCCACATTACTCTTACGCTAAGCTATATCCTCCACTTTTATAAGTAATAATTCTACTCTACTCTGCTGTTCTTTATTTCTCAATTTGTTTAGATTCTATGTAGGAAAAAGAAGGGATATTTATTAGGCCCCCTCAAAGATATCGGTAATATCAACTGTCACCAAGTCCATAAAATTGATGCACTGCAGAACCAGGTAGAGTACGATGACCTTGTATTTTCCTCCAGTCTTCCTTTGTGGGCCATTATAGTCTTTTGTTTCAATTTGGACTGGTTACACTCTAGACCCATTGCAGTTGTCATCTTGGAACTTTCTTTTGGGTCTGTCTATTGTGATCTCACTGTTTCATGGATCCCATTTCTCCCTCATTCTTGAGGCATCTCTTTCTTTGGTAAAATACATTTTT
>NW_027527037.1:28917-29282 GCF_008692635.1 Crocuta crocuta
CTTTGGTAAAACACATTTTTAAGTTTTTAAAAAAAATTTTTAATGTTAATTTTTGAGAGAGAGAGAGAGAGAATGTGTATGGCAGAGGAGGTGCAGAGAGAGGGGAATAGAGGATCCAAAGCAGGCTCTACACTGACAACAGAGAGCCTGATGTGGGGCTCGAACTCACAATCTGTGAGATCATGACCTGAGCTAAAGTAAGATGTTTAACCAACTGAGCCACCCAGGCACCCCAGTAGAAAACATTTTTAAGGAACCTCCTGAAAATAATACTTAAAAGGTAAATTGTTTTAGACTTAAAAATTTATTGTATCTTTCTTTAACCAGAATGGAGTGAGGATGGGCTTTTCCATGGGGAATTATTT
>NW_027527037.1:29349-35419 GCF_008692635.1 Crocuta crocuta
ACCATTTTGAAACTGTTATTGTAGTCTAATTTTTTTTTCAAATTTGTACTTAAATTGTAGTTAGTTAACATTTAGTGTAATGTCAGTATTGGGTGATGGGCATTAAGGAGGGCACTTGGAATGAGCACCGGGTGTTTCATGTAAGTGATAAATCATTCACTGGGTTTTATTACTGAAACCAATAATACACTGTAGGTTAACTAACATGAATGTAAATTAATAAATTTAAAAAATAATAATTTAGTGATTTATCACTTACATATTATACCCAGTGCCCAGCACAAGTGCCCTCCTTAATACCATCACCAATTCAGCCCAACCCCCTCCCACTTCTCCATCAACCCGGTTTATTCTCTATAGTTAAGAGTTTCTTGTGACTTGATTCCCTCTATTTTTCCCTTCCTCTATGTTCATCTGTTTTGTTTCTTAAAGTCCACATAAGAGTGAAATCATATGGTATTTGTCTTTCCACACTGACTTATTTCACTTAGCATAATACACTGCAGCGCCATCTGCATCATTGCAAATAACAAGATTTCATTCTTTTTAATGGCTGAGTAATATATGTCACTTCGTTATCCATTCATCAGTTGGTGGACATTTGGGCTCTTTCCATAGCGTGGCTACTATTGATAATGCTGCTATAAACATTGAGATGCATGTATCCCTTTGAATCAGTATTTTGTATCCTTTGGGTAAATACCTAGTAGTGCAATTGCTGAGTCATAGGTAGTTATATTTTTAATTTTTTGAGGAACCTCCATACTGTTTTCCAGAGTGGCTGTACCAGTTCACATTCCCACCAACAGTGCAAAAGGGTTCCCCTTTCTCCACATCCTCGCCAACATCTGTTGTTTTCTGTGTTGTAAATGTTAGCCATTCTAATAGGTGTGAGGTGGTATCTCATCATGGTTTTGATTTGTATTTTCCTGATGATATGTTTTCATTCATGTGTCTGTTGGCCATCTGGATGTCTTCTTTGGAAAAATGTCTGTCCATGTCTTCGGCCCATTTCTTAACTGGGTTATTTAGTTTTTTGGGGGGTGTTGAGTTTGAGAAGTTTTTTTAAATAGAGATTTTTGGATACTAATGCTTTATCAGATACCTCATTTGCAAATATCTACTCCCATTTCATAAGTTGTCTTTTACTTTTGTTGGTCATTTCCTTCACTGTGCAGCAGCTTTTTATTTTGATAAAGTCCTAACAGTTTATTTTTGCTTTTGTTTCCCTTGTCTCTGGCTATGTGTCTGGTAAGAAGTTGCTATAGCTAGGGTCAAAGAAGTTGCTGCCTATGTTCTTCTCTAGGATTTTGATGGTTTCCTGTCTAATATTTAGGTCTTTCAGCCATTTTGAATTTATTTTTGTCTATGGTGTAAGAGAATGTTCTAGATTTCCCATCACCATTTGTTGAAGAGACTGTCTTTTTGCCATTGGATATTATTTTCTGCTTTTTGAGGATTAGTTGACCAGATCATTGTGGGTCCATTTCTGGGTTTGGTATTCTGTTCCATTGATCTAGGTGTCTGTTTCTGTGTCAGTACCATACTACCTTGATGACTACAGCTTTGTAATATAGCTTGTAATCCAGAATTGTGATGCCTGCAGCTTTGCTTTCCTTTTTCAAGATTGCCTTGGCTATTCAGGTTTTTTGTGGTTTCATACAAATTTTAGGATTGTTTGTTCTCTGTGAAAATTGATGGTGATATTTTGATAGGGATTGCATTAAATGTGGAGATTGCCTTGGGTAGTATAGACACTTCAACAATATTTGTTTATCTAATCCATGAGCATGGAATGTTTTTACATTTCTTTGCATCATCTTCCATTTCTTTCATCAGTACATTATAGTTTTCAGGGTACAGATCTTTTACCTTCTTTGGTTGAGTTTACTCCTAGGTCTCCTGTGGTTTTTGGCATAATTGCAAATGGGATAGATTTCTTGATTTCTCTTTCTGCTGCTTCATTATTGGTATATATGATAGTATACAGATTTTTGTACATTGATTTTATATCCTGCGCCTTTGCTGAATTCATGTATCAGTTCTAGCAATTATTTGGTGGAGTCTTTTGGGTTTTCTATATATATATTGTACCATATCATCTGCAAATAGTGGAAGTTTGACTTCTTCCTTGCTGATTTGGATGCCTTTTATTTCTTTTGTTTCCTGATTGGTGAGGCTAAGACTTCCAGTACTGTGTTTAATGTCAGTGGTGACAGCAGACATCTCTGTCTTGTTCCTGACCATAGAGGAAAAAAAGCTCTCAGTTTTTCCTTCATTGAGGAAGACATTAGCTGTGCGGTTTTCATATATGGCCTTTCAAATGTTGAGGTATGCTCCTTCTACCCCTACTTTGTTGAGTTTTTATCAAGAACAGATGTTGTACTTTGTAAAATGCTTTTCCTGCACCTATTGACAGGATTATGCGGTTCTTATCCTTTCCTTTATTAATGTGGTATAACATGTTGACTGATTTGTGAATACTGAGCCACCCTTACAGCCCAGGAAGAAATCCCACTTGATTGTGGTGAATGATTCTTTTAATGGACTGTTGTATTTGATTTTCTACTATCTTGTTGAGAATTTTTGCATCCATATTCATCAGAGATATTGGCATGTAATTCTCCTTTTTAGTAGGGCCTTTTTCTGGTTTGGAAGTCAAGGCAATGCTGGCCTTCTGGAATGAGTTTGGAAATTTTTATTCCACTTATATTTTTGGAAGAGTTTGGGAAGAATAGATACTAACTCTTCTTTAAATAGCTGGTAGAATTCCCCTGGGAAGCCATCTGGTTCTGGACTTGTGTTTGCTGGGAGATTTTTGATTACTGATTCAATTTCTGCTAGTTATGGATCTGTTCAAATTTTCTATTTCTTCCTGTTCCAGTTTTGGTAGTTTATGTTTCTAGGAATCTATCCATTTCTTCCATATTGTCCAATTTGTTGGCATATAATTTTCATAACATTGTCTTATCATTGTATTTATGGGGTGTTGTTATTTCACCTCTCTCATTTGTGATTTTAATAATTTGAGTCCTTTCTCTTTTTTATAAGTCTGGCAAGGGGCTTATCAATTTTATTAATTCTTTCAAAGAACTAGTTCTTATTTTCATTGATCTGTTACCATTTTTGTTTGTTTCTATAACACTCATTTCTGCTCTAATCTTTATTTCCCTTCTTCTGATGGCTTTAGGCTTAATTTGTTTTGGTAGCTCCTCTAAGTTTAAGGTTGGGTTTTTCTATTTGAGACTTTCCTTGCTTCTTGAAGTAGGCCTGTCTTGCTATATACTTCCCTCTATGATTGCTTTTACTGCATTCCAAATGTTTTGGGCTGTTGTGTTTCCATTTATTTTTTTAATTTATTCTTTATTTTCCTGGTTAATCCATTCATTCTTTAGTAGGATGTATTTTAACCTCTATGTGTTTGTGGTCTTTCCACATTTTTTTTTCTTGTGGTTCACTTCACCATTCATAGCCTTGTGGTCTGTATATATTCATGGTATGATCTTGATCTTTTTGTACTTGTTAAGGACTGATTTGTAACTCAATATGTGATCTATTCTGGAGACTGTCCCCTGTGCACTTGAAAAGAATGTGTAGTCTGCTGCTTTAGGATGAAATGTTCTGAATATATCTGTTAAGTTCATCTTGTCCAGTGTGTCACTCAAAGTCAGTTTCCTTGTTGATTTTCTCTTTAGATAATTGGTTCATTGCTGTAAGTAGGATGTTAAAGTCCCTTGTTATTATTGTATTATTATCAATGAGTTTCTTTATGTTTATTTTTATTTTATTTTGCAGGGAGAGAGAGAGACTCTTAAGCAGATTCCACACTCAGCATGGAGCCCAATGCAGGGCTCAATCCCACAACCCTGGGATCATGACCTGAGCCGAAATCAAGAGTCAAGCACTTAACCAACTGAGCCACCCAAGTGCTCTGCTTTAGTTTGTTATTAACTGATTTAAATATTCCTGTGCCTCTAAACTGGGGGCATAAATATGTACAATTGGTAGATGTTTTTGGATAGATCCCTTAATTGTGCTATAATGCCCATCTTCATCTCTTGTTACAGTCTTTGGTTTAACATCTAGTTTGTCTATGGGGTGCCTGGGTGGCTCAGTCGGTTAAGCGTCCAACTTCGGCCCAGGTCATGATCTTACAGTTTGTGGGTTCGAGCTCCGTGTTGGGCTGTGTGCTGACAGCTAGCTCAGAGCCTGGAGCCTGTTTCAGACTCTGTATCTCCCTCTCTCTCTGACCCTCCCCTGTTCATGCTGTCTCTCTCTCAGAAATAAATAAAACATTAAAAACAAATTGAAAATCTAGTTTGTCTGATATAAGTATGACTACTCCAGCTTTCTCTTGACATCTATTAGCATGATTGATTGTTCTCCATCCTGTCACTTTCAATGTTGCAATGTCTTTAGGCCTAAAATGAATCTGTTGGGGCGCCTGGGTGGCTTAGTCGGTTAAGCGTCCGACTTTCACTTAGGTCATGATCTCGCAGTTCGTGGGTTTGAGCCCCACGCCAGGCTCTGTGCTGACTGCCAGCTCAGAGCCCGGAGCCTGTTTCAGTCNTCTCTCTCTCTCTCCTAGAAATAAATAAAAATATTTAAAAATAAAATAAAATGAATCTCTTGTAGGCAGCATATAGGTGGATGTTGTATTTTATCCATTCTGACACTATATGTATCTTGATGGGAGCATTTACTCCGTTTATGTTCAGAGTGATTATTGATAGGTATGAATTTAGTGCCATTGCATTACCTGTAAAGTTGTTTCTGGAGATTTTCTCTATTCCTTTCCAGTCTTTGTTGTGTTTCATCTTTCCCAAAGAGCCCTCTTTAATATTTCTTGCCAGGCTGGTTTAGTGGTCACAAACTCCTTTAATTTTTGTTCATCTGGAAAAAGGATTATTGGCTGCATATTTTTCCCACTCAGCATGTTGAATATATCATGCCACTCCCTTCTGGCTTGCCAGGTTTCTGTGGAGACCTCTGATACTNTCCCTTGTTGCTTTCAGGATTCTTTCCTTATCTCTATATTTTGCAATTTTTACTACAATACGTCTTGGTGTTGGCCAGCTTTTGCTGATTTTGGTGAGAGTTCTCTGTGCCTTCTGGGTTTGGAGGTCTGTTTCTTTCCCAGATTAGGGAAATTTTCAACTATAATTTGCTCAAATAAGCCTTCTGTCCCCTTTTTCCCCTCTCTTGTTCTCAGACTCTTAAGTTTGCCTTTCAAAACTCCGAATTTTAGGGACCTGGCATGGTGCAGACCCATACTATGGCTGGTACGACCACAGAAGGCCTTAGATTTCATCATAATGCATTAAAAAAAGGTCAGCATCCAGGTTAGCTACCCTTCGTAGGCATCTCTGCTTGTGTGCGAATGAACAGGGCAGCTCAATGGCATCTCTCAGCTATTTTGTCCCCCGAGAGGCCTTGCTGCCTCTCCCAAATGCAGTCCATGAAGGGGAACTGTCTCCCTCAGTGCAACTCAGAGTATCCTCAGAGCCTACTGTCCCCCCCTGGGCCTCTCCTTCTCCACAGGAGCACTTCTAAGCCCACCAGGTCAACCCTGGTGATGGCACAGACTTCTAAAACTTCAGACTTTCAGCTCTGCTGCTTACAAAAACTGGCAGTAATCACCCCATCTCATTTTCCCAGTCAACAGCTTTGGAGAAGTGTTTTTCTTGTGAATTTCCCTGCATACTGCTTTATCTCTCTCTGATCAGGGCTCTATCTCATCCACCGCACTCAGAGATTTGAGGGAGAAAAAAGTCATATCACCACACCACCTACCTTCCATGATGTGGCCTCTTTTCTCTCTCTCTAGTTGTGCAGTTTGTTCTCTTAGTCCTCAGATCGATTTCCTGATGTTCAGAATGATTTGACAATTATCTAGCCTTGTTTGAGGGACGAGGCAAGCATAAGGTCATCCTTCTACTCCACCATCTTAGTCTGTTTTAAATTCTACTGTTGCTGTTGAGCATCCAATACCATTCAGATTCCCCATCCTTCAATGTTCCTTTTTTTTTTTTTAACCTGTAACTGCAATAGGTATTTTTGTTTCCCTAAC
>NW_027527037.1:35428-42837 GCF_008692635.1 Crocuta crocuta
CCTATCTGCCAATATTGTCCCAGAAATGGTTATGTGACATTAATTACTGCATCAAAATGAAGCAAAGGACTTCTAACACATTATTGGAAAGGGTCCTAACTCTCCTTCTGAATGTGAACCATAAAATTTGTAGCTTTCAGAGGTGCCTGGGTAACTCAGTCAGTTGAGCATCTGACTTCAGCTCAGCTCATGATCATACAGTTCATGAGTGCAAGCCCTTTGTCGAGCTCCGTGCTGACAGCTCTGAGCCTGCTTTGGATTCCATGTCTCCCTCTCTCAAAAATAAATATCTTTAAAACTTTTTTTTTAAAAAATTGTAGCCTTCATTGCTACTGTTAACTATCTTGTGTACGTTAAGGAAATCAGATTTAGGGGAGAGCGGGGCAGACGGAACTGAGTTCCTTGACCTCAACCGAGATTCTGGTCATACTCTTACTGGAAGTTACCCTACTCCTATATTTTATTAAAAGAATTAATTTGATTAAGCAAGTTTGAATGAGAATTCCCTTTCTTTTCATAAGCCCCAAGCATTCTGACTGCTTGCTACAAGGAAGCTTTTCTCTTTATCACTAGTATCCTGAAATTTCTTGATGATGTCTCATAATTTCATTTTCCTTTCTTTTGCTAGACATTTGGTGGCCCTTTCAACCTAAAAACTCATTCTTTGATAGTAGGATACATTGTTGTACCACAATAGCCTTCCTTTTTTTCTGCTTTCTCATTCTGGACTGTGAACATAAACAGAGAGACAGGGCCAGAAAAACCTTCTGTAATAATTCTTAAGTGACCTGTAGAAGATTTATGGGTCAGCTGCAGATGGAGTTTTATCCCCCTTGAAATGTATGCAAAATACTGTATTTGTGTACATATTCTCCATTCTTCCTGATAGAGAATCTAAGCTACTTTTTATTCTTTTATCATTCTCAGATGATCCAGTCCTTGGGTGTGACAGGACCATTAACTTGCAAGAGAGCACAATTACAGACTAATGACTGGTTGAGAGGGAGGGAGCAAGAAATGTAAGTAGTTCATGGTAGTGGCTCCTGACACTCTGTATGACATGAATGTCTGTTGGATTTGCTTCATCTAATAAAAGAAAACGAGGTTAAAAGGTTAACCAGCATATCTGATTTGTTAGTCCAGTGAATGGACAACTTTGTGGCTATCCGTCGAATATAATTCACAAAATGAATAAGACTTGATATCTTACTGAGGATTCTTTCATTTTTTTTTTTAAAGTAACAAAATTAAATTTGCTTTGTGTGCCAAAGTCTCATCTATGGTTTTATTATACTGTGTTATGTCTTATGATAAATAATATTCTATGTATGACTGTATTTACTTGAGTTTTTAATGAAAAAAAGAAAATGAAACTGTTTTAATGGAAACTCTTTGCAATTAGTTTCCAAAATAGCTTCTTAAATTGCTCAGTTTCAGGAATATTTTTGGCAAAATGATGTATTATAGTAAGTACAATAATAGTTCTAAAAACAATCCTTACAATCTTTCACTTTAACATTGCTATTAAGTTAATGTTGGCGTCATTTCAAACAAGCCATCTTTAAATAGTTCGCTTTATATATTTTTCTTATAAATTTGTTTCATCAGAATGCCATGCTTTTAGGCCTGCAGCTGGTTTCATATTAGAACTGTGCTAATAAGAGCTCCCTAAGTTATTCCCAGAACCAAAGAATTATAATTTTCATTGGAAGAAGTAACATATTCCATCAATTATCCTCTTTCCTGTGTCTTCAATCTCTTTCTCCCTATCCTGGCATCCTTTCCTCAGCTTAGAAACACAGAGCTCAATTGGTTGAAGAAAATCCTTCTAATATCTACCTCCTTCTCTATTCACTGCATATTCCCTTTGTTGATGTATAGGAAAATGGTATGAAAAGTATTCCCCTGAATGCTGATTGTAAATAAGTGAGGAGAGGAAGGTGATGGATTGTAACCTGGGCTGAAGCTTTGAGACCTAAGAACAGGAGCAGGTGAAAGGGTGGAATAAGTCTATATTAAGTGGTATTTGTTAATAGAATGAGGTTTTAGTTACATAGACCTGTCTCCAAATTTCAACTTTGTCAAATTCCTACTAAGACACTGGAGAAGTAATTTAACCTATATGGGCCTCCATTTCCTTATGTGAAAATGAGGGACTAGTAGTACCCACCACATGATGTTAGAACCACACTTTAGTTTGATTATATAAAAGCTTAATAAATGTTGCCATTACTGCTATTATCAAATAATGCATAGCTAAGTAAAACTTGAAGGACAACATTCCAGGGAAAAACAGATGCTAAGGGTGAGTTAATTGGAACCAATAAGGAAAAGAAGCCAATAGGAAGAATACGGCAGCAACTAGAAACTACAAGATAGAGCAAACTGCATTTGGTTGTCAAAGAGATGGAGGAAGCTGAAGATGTGCTGAACATACAGGATGAAGAAATCTATGTAAAACAGCTGTGTAAAGTACCGTTTATATTCTCCTCCAACAATGAGAGCAGTTCAGGGATTAACTAACATTTGCTGGTAAGATTTTCTGTTTGGGAGTGAATATGAAATGATGGATTCCCATGACCCTTTCTTTAATCTATACACTTAATAATGCACTAGGTAATAAAATGGCCATGGTGTTTTCCTGGGTTAAGTATCATTTATATGAGGTTTCTAATTACCAGGAAAGTCAGAGTGCAGGATGCAGCATTTGGTGTCAAGAAGTAGCATTGATTGCCCATGAAGAATATTAACATGAGAGGAGGAATGGAGGAGAACAAAAATCTGTTACTTCTTGTACACTAAGTACACTACACACTCTGGAAGGTATAGAAATTTAGTTAATCTTCACTATAATCTATTGTACATTTGTGATGGATGCAGGGTTTATAGGGCTTTAAAAGCACTACAAAAACCAGGTGAATCGTATATTGTTCTTTGACAGATTCAATACTATAGAGATTATGAATTAGCTTCACAATGTATACGTATAACAGTTTTTAATTTGTACACTTTGAACCTATACCATTAAAAGAAATTTATGCACCAGAGCACAGTTGAAAACAGTAATGCAATCCTGGCCTGCAATTAGTGGAGTTTAGCCACCAAATTTATTTAAGGAAAGAATAAATGAGGACTCCATCTGTACCACTGTCATCACATAATGCTATACCACCTAAAGAAGCAACAGCAGAAGCTTAATACTGAGTGTATTTGGGGGGAAGGAACAGATCTTTCTAAATTAACCCAACCCATCACTAAACACATAATAATAAGCCTCAAAGTAAGGAACCAGTATTTAGAATTGCAACATTATCTAAAATGTCCAGTTCCCAACAAAAGTTATAAGGCATGCAAGGAAATAGTAAAGTATGAGCCAGACACTGAAATAAAAGGAGGCAACAAAAACTGTCTGTGGGAGTAACAAGAGGCCAGATTAAACAAAATAAATCAATTCAGCCATTATAAATATGTTCTCAGAAGAAAAGATAAACATAAGGGAAGTAGATGAGATGTCAAATAAAGAATATCGATACTTAGAAATTTTAAAAATATTACCAAAAGAAAATCTGGAGTTGAAAGTGATAATAGCTGAAATAAAAATTAGAGGGGCTCAGCAATAGATTTGAACCAGCAGAAAAAAGAATGAAGAAAAATGAACACACCTTTAGAGAAATGTGGGACATCATTAAACATGCCAACATACATAAAATGGGAGTACCAGAAGGAGAGTGTAAAAAGGAAAAGAATTAATGGCTGGAGAGATCCCAAATTTAGTGAAAACCAATGATGTACATACCCAGGGAACTTAAACTGTAGGTAGTATAAACACAAAGAGAGCTACAGATAGACACATCATAATAAAAATGCAGAACATCACGGGCAAGGAGAAAACCTTGAAAGCAGCCAGAGATAAATGATTTCTCTACAAATAAACCCTGATAAGATTAACACCTGACTTTTCAGCAGAAACAACTTACGTCAGCAGGCAGTAAGATAATGTATTTAAACTGTTCAAAGAAAAAATTCTGCCAACCAAAAACCTGTATCCAACAAAAATATCAAAAATGAAATCAAATAAAAATATGTTGCTTTCAGACTTGTCTTACAAATAATTCTAAAGAAATTTCTTAGAAATTTAGTTTGAGGGGTGCCGGGATGGCTCAGGTCATATCATCTCACAGTTTGTGAGTTCAAGCCCTGCATTGGTCTCTGTGCTGACAGCTCAGAGCCTGCTTCAGATTCTGTGTCTCTCTCTGCCCCTCCCCTGTTCTCACACAAATACACACTCTCAAAAAATAAACATTTAAAAAATTAAAACAAAGGGAGAGGCAAGATGGCAGAGAAGTAGGGACCTCTGTGCATTTTGCTTGCACACATCTCTCAAATAGAGAAGACCTGAAGTCATAGGACACTAAGCCATACGAGTTTGGGAAGACAACCTCATAAGTATGGCTACCTCAAGAAACAAGCCAAAGTACACAGGGTGGAGAGTCCTAAATACCACTATGAGTAGGGAAATAACATAACCAAAGTCTCAACAAGAGAAACCAAGAGACACCATTCAAAGAACACTTCCTGAATGGACAGGCCCTGGACAGTCAAAGAGCCCTCTTTAATACAGCAGCACCCACAGGGGCAGAGTGCATAACAACCTTTTAAATTAACAAGAGATAGAAAGCTAACCAAAATGATGAAACAGAAGAACTCTCCTCCAAAGAAATTCCAGAAAGAAATGACAGCTAAAGAACTGCTCAAAACAGAAGCAACATAACTGAACAAGAATTTAGAACACTAGTCATAAAATTAATCGCTGGGCTTGAAAAAAGCATGGAGGACATCAGAGAAGCTACTGCTACAAAGACTATGGAGCTTAAAAATAGTTGTGATGCCTACATGGCAATGAGAAACAATGAAATCTGGCCATGTGTAGCAACATGGATGGACCTTGAGGGTGTTATGCTGAGTGAAATAAGTCAGGCAGAGAAGGACAAATATCATAGGTTTGCACGTATAGGGGGATTAGGAGGAACTTGACGGAGGAACAAGGGGGAGAAGAAGGGCGGAAATGGTGGGGGAAAGGGAGAGAGGCAAACCATGAGAGACTCTTGAATGCTGAGAAACAAACTGAGGACTGATGGATGTTGGCGGGAGGGGGGAGATGGGCATGGACGAGGGCACTTGTGGGAATGAGCACTGGGTGTTATATGGAAACCAATTTGACAATAAACTCTTTGTAAAAAGAAAAAAAGAAACATTCCTTTAAAAATGTGCATTAAAAACATTTGGCAAATTAAAATAGTTGTGATGAATTACAAAACGCTATAAGTGAGATACATAATAAAATGGAGGCATGCAATGCACGGATTGAAGAGGCAGAAAGGAGAAGAGGTGATTTAGTAAACACAATTATCGAAAAAGAGGAAGCCGAGCAAAAGAGAGATAAACTGATTCAGGAACACAAAATGAGAGTTTGAGAGCTCACTGATACAATCAAACAGAATATCTGTAAAAAAGGAATTCCAGAAGAGGAAGAGAGAGGGAAAGGTGCTGAAGGAGTCCTTGAATAAATTATAGCTGAGAACTTCCCCAGTCTGGGGAAGGAAACAGACATTAAACTGCAAGAGTCACAGAGAACTTCCCCTCAGACTTAACTTGAATCCATCTTCTGCACGACATATCATAGTAAAAATGGCAAAATACAAGGACGAAGAGAGAATTTTGAAAGCAGCTAGGGATAAAAGGGCCCTAACATACAAAGGGAAACCTATCATAGTGGTGACAAACCTATCTTCTGAAACTTGGCAGGCCAGAAAGGAATGGCAGGAGATCTTCAATGTGATGAACAGAAAAAATATGCAGCCAAGAATCCTCTATCCAGCAAGCCTCTCATTCAGAATAGAAGGAGAGATAAGTCTTTCCTAATAAACAAAAAATGAAAGATTCATCACCACTTAACCAGCCCTCCAAGAAATCATGAGGGGGACTCTCTTGAGGGAAATGTTGCAAAGAATGCAACATACCAGAAACATCACCACAAGCATGAATCCCACAAGGGACACGATGACCCTAAACCCATATTATTCAATAATAACACTGAATGTAAATGGGCTGAATGCTCCAATCAAAAGACACAGGGTAGCAGAATGGATAAAAAAAACAACAACCCAAAATCCATCTATTTTCTGCCTACAACACACTCACTTTAGACCTGAGGACACCTTCAGATGGAAAGTAAGGGGATGGAGAAATGTATATNAAAGGAAAACTTCCATACTCATTTTACAAAGCCAGCATCACTTTGCTTCCCAAGCCAGAGATGCAGCAGAAAAAGAGAACTACAGGCCAATATGCTTGATGAATACGGATGCANGGAAGAAGTCAAACTTTCACTTTTCTCAGTCGACATGATTCTCTACATAGAAGACCCAAGAGACTACACCAGAAACCTGTAAGAACTGACCAAAGAATTCAGCAAAGTTGCAGGGTACCAAATCAATGTAACAGAAATTGGTTGCATTTTTATACACCAACAATGAAGCAATAGAAAGAGAAATCAAGAAACTGATCCCATTCACAACTGCACAAAAAAACCCCCAAAATACCGAGGAATAAACCTAACCAAAGATATAGGAGATCTGTATGATGAAAACTATAGAAACCTTATGAAGGAAATTGAAGAAGATGCAAAGAAATGGAATAATATTCCATACTCATGGATTGGAAGAATAAATATAGTTAAAATGTCAGTACTACCCAAAGAAATCTACACATTCAATGTTATCCCAGTCAAAACTGCACCAGCATTCTTCTCTAAACTAGAACAAACTATCCTAATATTTATATGGAACCACAAAAGACCCTAATAGCCAAAGTAGTATTGAAGAAGAAAACCAAAATGGGAGGCATCACCACCCCAGACTTTAGCCTCTACTACAAAGCTGTCATNAATCTGGCCATGTGTAGCAACATGGATGGACCTTCAGGGTGTTATGCTGAGCGAAATAAGTCAGGCAGAGAAGGACAGATACCATATGTTTGCACGTATAGGAGGATTAGGTGGAACTTAGCGGAGGACCATGAGGGAAAAGAAGGGGGGAAAATAGTGGAGGAGAGGGAGGCAGGGAAACCATGAGAGACTCTTGAATGCTGCGAACAAACTGATATCTGATGGGGGAGGGGAGGAGGGGAAGGGGGTGATGGGCATGGAGGAGGACACTTGTGGGGTTGAGCACTGGGTGTTATATGGTAACCAACTTGACAATAAATTATTAAAAAAAAAAAGACGAATTTTGTTTGGCGTTTCCTCCTTTGTTGTGTCTGCAAGACTGGGCCTTGGCCCATGCCCCAGCCCATTACATGGGGACTTCTGACAACGTTTGATCTCTTGGATGTTAAAACTCCCCAAACAA
>NW_027527037.1:42868-43064 GCF_008692635.1 Crocuta crocuta
TTGAAAATTCCACTGCCACCTCACTATAGACATATTTATCTGAGTGTGTCAGATTTTCACATGTGTCTCCTAGGGCTTAGTCGTTCCTTAATTCAGAGTTCCTTTAGTGTTGGCTCAGTTTTCCAAATTGGAACTTAGCTCATAGTCTTTACGTGATTTCTATTTGTAAGAAATTTGAATTTTCAACTTCCCTAAT
>NW_027527037.1:43074-45620 GCF_008692635.1 Crocuta crocuta
TGACTCAATCTTGGCCTGATCCCACAAAATCAGTGTGTCTTTTCTAAAAAGCTTACGAGCAGCTTATCTTCTGGAGATATTAAACAGCTTTCATTAAGCACCTTTTTGACAACAGTAAACATGAGAAACAGATTGAATTTCTTTTAGAATGCTTATCTGTTTCAAATCTAAATGGTTTCTCTTTTATATTTTGCTTTGAGCTAATGAGAAGATGTTAGTGTGGCCTGATATGTTTAATAAGCACCAAATATGCGCTCATTTGAAAATAGCTCATACTACTGAACCCAAGCTGAATAACTGAGTATAGGAACTTTCCAAGTCACTGCAGCAGATTTTGGTCCTAGTACCTGCCTACCTATCTCTCAATTCTCACTCTCTTGCCCATGGTTTTGATATTTGACAACCCCCAAACCCATTACAAAGCAAGTGTCAGCATTCTTTCCAGTGGACTACATTTATTTCCTGAATATTCCATTCTCTCTTAACTCTAGCTTTTTATACATTTATTCTACTTCTTGAAATATTTATCCCCTCCCTGGCTAACTTCTAACTTCCAGCCATCTTACTTCTAAAAAGCCTCTACTGTGACTGCAGGCTGGGTTAGGTGACCTGTCTTTGTGCTCCCAGAATACCCTGTTTATCATGTCAACTCTTTCCACATCAAAGAGTAATTGCTTGTTTATTAGTTTGTTTTCTCCTTTAGACTGAGTGTCTTGAGCATAAGAATCGTGTCTATTTTATTCACCAGCTCTACGCCTCATTCATCTTGGTATCCCCAAGACATAGTAAACACTTGTCTATGTATTTGTGTCCTTACCACACTCAACTCCTCTGTATCTGATTGTACTAGTAAACATTAACTAGTTAGTAGCTAGAGGATGGAGGGATGGACAAATCAATAGATGGATGGAAAGATTAACATAAAGGAAACAGGTTCTGATCTGAGCATTTAGCATAAAAATGGGGGAATTGTGATACAGGGTAGAGTTCTGATCCAGGAACTCAATATTTTGGACATATTTCAGGTACAAATTCAATGCAAGTATGAGAGGCCAAGGAAATGTAAACAAGCAAAAAGTCTGTAAGCCAGGGTCTAGTCCTGGGTGTTAGACATACTTTATATGGTCACTCTCCACAAACCTTTGCTTAGTATTCAAATTCTATATGAAATTCCATTGAAAATCTTTAATCCTAACAAAAGCTTATACATGCCTTTAAGGAGAGGCACTTCAAACCTTTCCTTTATTTTCCCTGATTTCTTTCAAATAAGCCAATCCTTCTCTTGCCCTCCCATAGTATTGCATCCTCCTGGATTAGGACGTTTAGCTCATTCTGACTGGCAGGGCCTGAACATGTAGAGGAAAAATTGTCACCGTCTCTGACCTCAAGTCACACAGTCAAGAGAGGGCTTGACTACAGAAAGCTGACTACATACAAGTCCCAGTGAGCATACATGCTTGCCTTCTCACTGGCCTATAAGCTGTTTGAGGACGGGGATTGCTTTGGTTCCTCTTTGTAGCCTCAGTACCCATCTAGCTCAGGGGCTAGCAACAGAGTGCTGTTTAGCCAACATGGATCTGACTTATAAAGATACCTGTTGTATTAGGTTTCTTACTCACAGGTGAGTTAAGAAGCATACGGAAATATCATACTCAGCTCTTCAGCAAATATTGGCTATATGTACCAAGGACTCAGATGCTAGGGATACAGTAACGAACAAAACAAAGTAACTATCTTCATGAAGCTGACATTCTAAAGTGGGGAGACAGACAGTAAATGGCTAACATCATACAACTCAGATATTAATGGGTGCTGTGAAGTAAAATAAGTAGGACAAGGAGATAGTGATTGAGGGTTGGGAATATGGGGGGAATAGTGACTATAATATATGATACTCAGGGAATGCCTCCCTGCAGAGGTGAATAGAATAATTCATGAAGAATAATTCATGATGGAGGCATATTCCAGGCAGATGGAACTGAAAGTTCCCCTAAGGCAGTAACATACTTTGAGTGTTTTAGGAGCAGTTAGAAGGATAGCATGACTGGAACAGAGGAACAGGGGGAAAAAAAAGGGTAAGAAGGAGGTCAAGAGAGACAAAGGTCAGATCATGCAAGGTTTTGTAGGCCGTAGTAGAGTTTGAATTGTATTTTAAGGGAGATGAGGAGCCATTGACAAGTTTTTGGCAAGGGAATGACATGATCTTATTTACATTTTAGAGATTTTACTCCAGAGGTGCCTGGGTATCTCAGTTGGTTACGTCTCTGACTCTTGGTTTTGGCTCAGGTCATGATCTCACCATTCATGAGTTCAAGCCCACATTGGGATCCATGCTGATAGCATGGAGCCTGCTTAGGATCCTCTCTCTCCTTCTCTGTCTGCCCCTCTTCTCTCTCTCTCTCTCTCTCACACACACACACATGCACGCACGCACGCACGCACACTTTCTCTCAAAATGAATAAACTTAAAAAAATTTTTACTCCAGTTTCTGTGAAGAGAATGAACTCAAGGGTACAACAGTGAAAGCAGGGCACTGGGCAGGGCA
>NW_027527037.1:45666-48499 GCF_008692635.1 Crocuta crocuta
TTGGCTCAGACTATGGTGGTAGAGGTAGACATGTTAGAAAGGGATCAGATTTGCAGTATTTTTGAAACTAGGGGCAACATTATGTGCTGTTAGATTAGATACAGGGAGGGAGAGAAAGAGAAGAGTCAAGGATGATACCAGTTTAGGGAGGCTTGAGACAAGGAGTTCCTCATTTCCTAGGGGAGAAACATGTTTGAGAAGAATCAAGAGTTTGCTTATTTTTAGATGTTTGTTAGACATCCACGTGAAAATGTCTAGTAGTTGATTAGAAATGTGAATTAGGAGTTCAAAGGGGAAACTGGAGCTGGGACTCAAGAACATATACATGACATTTAAGATAATGGGACCTGGTGAGGTCACCTGGAGAGTAATTACAGAAAGGAAAATAGGGGCACAAGGATCAATCCCCAAGGCCCTTCATGGATTCAATGTAAAAATATAAATTATTATAAAATAGAGAATATGTCAACTATTATAATGATAATACTTATTACACTTTATGCAGAATGACAGAAAATAATTCATTCACTCAACAAATATTTATCATGTGCCTGCTGTGCTCCAGGCACTGTTTTAGATGCTTTGGATACAGCAGTGAACAAAAGAAACCTCAAATTTTCTGCCTTTATGGAATTTTCATTCTAGTGTGGGAAAGAGATAGAAGCACACTATAGTATGTCACAATAATAGCTAGAATTAAATTAAAAAGGTCTTTGCAGCACTCTTCCTTCTGTTTGATGCTCTTGCCCCAGAAATCCACACTACTACCCTCAAAGACTTCCATCTTTGCTTTGATGTCATCTTCTCAGTGTAAGTCTCCCTGATATTTCTGTTTAAAATGCCAAATCCTCACCCCACTCTCCATTTCTTGACTCGCCTACTTATTTGCTATCCTTTTTTCTATAGCATTCCTCACCATCTCATTTCATATTTTTTCTGTATTCTTATATACTCATTTATTATTTGTCTCCCCAACTATAATATCAGCTCCATGGTGGCAGGGAATTGTTTTTAACTTTTCTGTTTACTCTTCCACCTCAGAACCTGGGGCAACTTCTGACATGTACTACATACTCAATATTTGCTAAATGAGTGAATCAATTTCTCAATGAGTAATCACTATCATCATTGGGAACATACTTTATTTTACGAAATACTTGGAGTATTGCTCCAAACAATGTAAAGACTACTGTATTCTTTTGTACTTCTGATACATTTAACCATGGAGATGAAATATAGATATTCTGTAAAAAATCAGTGAGTTCACTGAAGAGAGTTAAATAATGCAAATAATCTTCTGACAGCTTTTAAATTCTAAGGCAGAACATAATATAATTCTTAATTGAATGCCTAGGTTGGGTTTATCATAGCTTATCTATAAATATTATTCAAATAAATGGCCTGAATAGAATTGTAAATTTTACTTATTGAAGGCAACTTTATGGTGCTCTGGGGTTCCTTGTGTGGTCAACTTCAACAGTAAAACTAATGCTTGTTTAACAAAATTTAAAGTATGATCTTATAATTTAGAATGCACATGAAGGCTTACAGTTGTACTTTTATATTCAGGACATGATGATAGCCACTGTTCTGACTACTGGGTGCCAAGTTCTTGATCATGCATGCAATCCTCAATTACAACCTTGTTTAAAAGTAAAGAATGATCTGTTTCATCATGTTTTGATTTATAATGATTTCTAGGTAAACACTGAGGTAAAAACAGACTTCCAAATTTATGAGGAAGGAAATCTGTTGTTCATTTTAAACCTCCCATTTCACTTTAAAAAATCCTATTTGCAGAGCAAATAATAAGTTGAATATATTATTGGAACAATTTGAATAAATACTTAGAATGCACTGTNAATATCATGTTAAAGGTATGAAAATATATTACGAAGAGAGAGAAAGAAAGAAAGACCCAGCTTGAGGAGGTTGGAGAAAATTTTACAAAATAAGTTACAGTTGAGCCAGAATGAAGTGTTTTTCCACATAAGAAATAGAGGGCGGGCATTTCAGATAGATACATCATCACAGGGATAAAAGAATTACATAAAAGTTATGGGACAATAAATATTTCAGTGGGGCCAACAGACATTTTATAGACATAGAGAAAGTTTTCACTGGAAATGAAACTAAGATAAAACAGTGAAGAATGGAGGCAAGAGAGGGAAGGAACTTGTAGTCTATGCTACTGTACTTGGATTTTTCTCACAAGTATGTTTAAGGCAACAAAATGTGTTTTAGAAAGAATAGCTCAAGTAGTCCATGGAGGTTAGATGGAAAGCAGAGACATTTCCACCCAGGGATCCAAGTTAGCAGGCAGCTACAACAGTGCTATTGTTGAACTGACACAGCAGTGGATATGGAAGGAAGGGATCCGATTTAAAAGACATTTCTATGGTATAATGACTTTATGATTTCAGTCCTAATTCATGTTAGATTTTTAAAAATAAATAGAACTACAGGGGCGCTGGGGGGCTCAGTCAGTTGAGCATCCGACTTCGGCTCAGGTCATGATCTCATGGTTTGTGGGTTTGAGCCCCACACTGAGCTCAGTGCTGACAGCTCGGAGCCTGGAGCCTGTTTCAGTTTCTGTGTCTCCCTCTCTCGCTCATACTCTGTCTCTCTCTCAAAAATAAATAGACGTTAAAAAAATATTTTTAGTGCTTTCTTCGGCAGCACATACACTAAAATTTTTTTAAAGTATATCATTCTGAAAAGATCACTATTTAATAAATAAATAGAACGAAAATAAAAATATCTGTAGAGGAGAAACATTACAAACATATATAATACTAAGTAGTCCTGAAATCCTGGCCCTGTTGACATATTG
>NW_027527037.1:48556-52446 GCF_008692635.1 Crocuta crocuta
ACATATAAATCCTCAGACAGATCCAGGAAGCTGGGAGTGAGGTGTCTATGGGGTAGCAGGAAGGGAAATATTGAATAGGCTGCTGGAAGTCTCAGTTTTACTGAAGGAAATCGGGGTCCCTGGCAGAGTGAACTTCGTGTGAAAGGAGGCTAAGGTAGGCTGAAACTGCTGCCTAAGTCTTTGATTTTATATTAAGCTTGTACACATGTCATCAGAGGAACCAAGGAAATCCTCAGAGTCTAAGAAAGGGGCTGCATGTCCCATTGTTTCAGTGATAGTATCTGCCAATCTCCCATTCTCTCTGTGGGATGGAAGAGCCATGACCCATGGGTTTTTGGAACGTAGGTAGAAAGGGATGCCTTTCTAGAAGTTGCTAGATAGGGATGGTTAAACACAGAGAAAAGAAAAGCCACCAAAGAAGCATCTTGAAAACTAAAATTCCAAAGGTCCCAAAGAATACTAAGAAAAACTGCCAACACACATAACTGCCTAGCAAATTTACTGTCAGTAGGGTGCAAATAGGAAAATCTCAAAATTGCCAAAAAACACCTTGTGTTTAGAATGTCCAAAGAGATGTAGGGAGGGATAGAAACCATTTTTAAAATGCAAGGAGTCTAGAACAGTAAGGAGAAATAAAATAGATAATTACCAAAAAGTCCTTAGCAAATAATCATTTTACCTAATAAAAAATAATCAGCGGGACGCACTTAGTCAAAAGGAAATAGAGTTAAAAGGAGTACAATAACACAAAAGAAAAATCTCCTATATGGTCTCAATAGCAGATTTCAGATGGAAGAAGATTGAAATCAAATTCACAGGTAATAGACCTGCCTTACACAAAATATGAAAGGGCACTGATGGTAATTTGAATCCGTAAACAGAAATGAAGAGCATCACAAATGATAAATATGTGGGGAAATATATGGGAGTAGTCCAAGATTATCCCCAACATCCTGTCATGCGTACAAATAAAGAGAATACAGGGGGAAGAGCATCTTTGGGTAGATCAGAGAGATGTTGAATTCAGTTTGGGCTGAATTTGACGTTTGCAATTCCTATAGGACATGTCAGAGATGTTCAGGAAGCCAATACTGAATGCAGTAGAGGAAGCCAGAGAAGCCACAAAAATATTGTATAATGCCAAGAAATCCAGAGGCTAAAAAAAGACGAGAAACTTAATCTTGCAAAAATCATGGACAATCCGCACAGCACATGTTGCATGAAAATGCAGAAATCATAGCCTGACTGGAAATGGTTTGGAATCTTCAGTTTGAAAAGGCAAACAACTGGCTTACACAGGAGAGAAAGGAGAAGTCTTTCCCACTAAAATCCGCATCTTAATCTGATAATCAGGGACATTCTGAAAGCAGACCATCTTTGCAGATAAAAAAACACAAAGTACTACTTTGCCCTGGAGGCATTGGTTATGAAGATGTTTTATAGACTAAAAACTTTTAAAGGTTCAAGCAAAGGTTTAGATCCATTCACTGATAATAAGATACAAAACAGCTGAATAAGGAGATTCAAACTCAGGGCAACTTGCATTTTCCTCACAGACCAAATATTTTTGCTGTCAGAATAGTCGGATGGACAATTGCGCGGGCCTAATACTGCAAGCCTTATACTTTATGACTTCCTGAAGTTGGAAATTGGATGCAGGATCTGAATACAGATGGAATCTGGCATTCATTCTAAACTCCTAAGTCAAGCATAAATTATTAAAACAGATTTACAGAGGGACTGTGATCGGTGTGGTTAATCACCTGAGTTTGTGAGTTGCTTTTTATGACATTCTAGTTACGCATTTAATGAGTATTAAATATTTTTAGTCGAGTATCCTTTTGTACAGAAATACATACCATGTTATAGCATACTGATTAGAGAACAAAACTAATCAAATACAAATCAAAATACAACAATTAGAACGGTACAGTTGGAAGACACCCTGGAGATTACCTGCTTCAGTTTTCTGGGCAAGTCCCTGCCTCAGTTTCTTACATGTGCATTCAACTCAGCTGGACATCCTTCAGTGACAGAGAAAAAAAGGCCTCATCCGCTGAGCACTGTGCTAGTTGCTTTGCAGACACTATGTCCTGTAATTTTCACAATACAACCCTAGCAGTTAGGCCATTTTATAGACAAGGAATCTGAGGCTCAGACATTTTAAGTAACTTGTCTGAAGTCACAAAGTTAGTAAATGATGAAATCCACGTGTAACACTTGCTCTTTACCTCACTTCAAATTGCACACTCTGTCCATTAATAATGGCATTCTTACCATCACTGTATAAGATAGCCCCTTCCCCAACGCTGTTACCACCTGTCTCCCCCAAAATCTTTCTTCGTTGTGCCTGAAAATCAACGTCTTTTATTTTCAAATCATTCTTCCACACGGAAGTGCATCCTATTTGTAAAGACCATCATCACGTTATCTATGAATCTTCTCAATGCTGACTATCCCCAGTTACCCTCATAGTTCCTCACTCAACAGTGCCCAGGCCTCTGACACTGTGACGGTCTCCACACGCACTCTAGCTTGCAAGCGGCCATTTCATATAATAAAGTAGTGATTTAGCTATAGCCTTGGCCCTCACAAGAGCAACTTTGTTCCTGAGCTCTACCTGTTGTGCAGGACTTAACATCACCCTGTAGAAATAAACTCTTTGAAAGAACGACAGGATAGACAAGGCCATAGAAGTTTCGCTTAAAATTTTTCATGGCTACATTTCAAAAGAGTGAGGATTATAAAACTGTAACTTTACTTTGTGATACAGTGCTGAGTCTTTCGGACCCAAGCCAAAACATCGTACACATATCCTGTATCAGAGAGAATGCCTCATCCAGGGACTTTAGAAGCGGCTTTTCAGGTTTCCAGAGTCCATCAAATGGTCACATTCTTAATAACAATAATAAAAAGCCAGCATTCAAAGCACAGAGCAGAACCCCTTTATCTTCCCTGTCGCTGCACCACTAGTACCTAACAGAGCATTATGGCATATCCTGACAGAACTTGAACCATAAAACGTACAAATTGGACTATTCTTGACTAATCTGTCAGTGGAGGGGACTTGTAGGAAAGGGAATAAAAACGGTGGCTACTTAAGCCTAAACTCTAAGAAAACCTAGTGACCTATATGTAAAGGAAATTTAGCAAAATTAGAACATGTGAAACAATATATTAATATTGATAGCACTGAATTTTAGTGATCCTTCAGGAAGGATTCTTAAGTAAGTTCAGGTGACTTCTCCTGAAGGGTGAAGCACAGGCAAGTTTAACTCAATGTCACACACAGAAATACAGATTTGGCCCAAAGGCATAACCGTTTCCTTCACTGTCAGGCGTTACGACTCTTGAATGTCCAACATTTTTCAGTGGATTTTCTATGGGCCCTTTGTCATCTGGTACAAATTCTACAGGATTGGTCTTTCAGCAATATATTCAAACGTATTCTTTGAAATAATAAAGATTCTCTCTTTCTCTTTGACTCCTTTTCTATACATATATACATATGTTCATACACACACACACACACACAATCCTTGGACATTTAAAATCTGTTTCATAGCCAGTCTCCTGATTATCGTTACAAAACCCTTGCCAAATACTTAGAAACCCTTTTGATGGGTTTAATTATGCAAAGTTAGAAAAGTACTCGGCAACCCTTGGCCTGCACATTCATTACTTAAGGTGTCCCTGAAGAAGCTACAGGCTTATTGATTCTTTTGCATGGATTTTACAATGTTCAGTAAAGAACATTTTTGTAGAAATGTGCAAACTGATTATAAAGTTCAGATGAAAATTTGAGGGACCGAACAGCCTAAACATTTCAAAAGGAAGACTAAATTGGAGTATTATACTACCTGATTTCAACAATTAGTATTAAACTACAG
>NW_027527037.1:52461-52655 GCF_008692635.1 Crocuta crocuta
GCGTATTATTGGCGTAAGGATGACTAAATACTTAAAATGAACAGAATAAAAAGTTTAGAAGGAAACCTACACATGTATGCTCAATCGATTTTAAACCAAGCTCCCATTTGAGCTTTGAGATCCACATAAAAAAAAAATGAACCTTGAGCCTTACCTCACACCATGCACAAAACTCAATTTGAAATGAATTCTAT
>NW_027527037.1:52754-78341 GCF_008692635.1 Crocuta crocuta
CCCTGGAAAGGACAGCAATTTATTTAATATAAAACAAAGGCAAAGTATTTATACCTAATAATATACATATATGCAGAAGATATAACTAACATAATTTATTAATAAGTAGACAACCAGATAAAAATAGGTAACTATTTAAGCAGATGCTTTATAAAAAAAAAATTTATGTGAATGGCCACTAAGCAAATGAAAAGATATTCATTTGTTCCTAGGGAAATGTATTAAAAACCATGATGGGATACCATTAGATACCCACTAGAATGGCTAAAATTAAAAACACTGTGTTATATGGAAACCAACCTGAAAATAAACTATTTAAACTAAAAAACAAACTAAAATAAAATAAATATAAAAAAAANACATTATTGATGGGAGCATGAAATGGTATAATCACTTTTAAAAAGTCTATCATTTTCTTAAAAGATTATACATACTTCCTGGTGAACCAGCAATTTCACTCCTAAGTATTTATCCAAAAGACATGACACTTCTATTCATACAGAGTCTTGTAAATAAATGTTATCAGGGTTACTTCTAATAGCTGATAAATGGAAACAACTCAGGAACAATCAGTTAGGTAAGGAGGGGGGTGCCTGGGTGGCTCAGTCAGGTAAGCAGGAGACTCTTGATCTCCGCTCAGGTCATGATCTCAGGGTGGCGAGATGGAGCCCTCGTGTCAGGCCCAATGCTCGGTGCAGAAACTGCTTAAGACTCTTTCTCCCTCTCTCTATGCTGCTCCGCCCCGCCCCCCCGGCTCTCTCTAAAATAAAAAGAAAAGTAGGTGAGTGGGAAAATGACCTGCAATGTATGCAAACGATGGAATAAGATGGTAGGAAAAACCTACTGATACAACCATATGAATGAGTCTCAAAAATGTTATGCTAAGTGCAGAAAGCCAGTCAAAGAGTATAATATACAGTGTGACTCTATGAAATTCTAAAAGCAAAAGTAATCTGTAGCAAATCTCTGCTTGCCTGGGCTATCGGTCAGGAGATGGCATTGACCACAAAGGCTCAGTAGGGAACTTTTTAGGCTGATGGAGATGTTCTAAATCTTGATTGTGGTGGTAACTATGCAGGTGTATTTGACAGATCTCATCACAGTATGCACTTAAAATATGCCCACTGTATTTTATTTAAATTATACCTCAAGGAAATTGATAAAGACAAAAACATTTGTACAGTGTTGTCTGTTTAAATCCTATGATTCAAAATTGCTTTCCTACAGGCAATTTAAAATAGTACCTTCTTTTGCCTATGATTTCCTGTGCATTCTATTTTCCAAGTTGACATTATACACACACACACATACACACACACGCGCACACACACACTTATATACAGTATTAGGGAAATTAACATAGAATAGGAGAATTATGCTAATCCCAATCTGGAGGTTAATGAGAGGTACTGTTAGATAATAGTATTTACACAATAATCCTACTTCTAGCTCTACTAAAGCAGAGATTTCATTGTTTGGGAAGTCAAAAGAGTGACAAATAGTATTGATTTACTTGCTTCAAAATTATGCAATGCTGTACAGCTTAGAATTCTTCAAAGTCTGTCAACAGCCTTGATAGGAATTCTAATTTTCTTACTTTATTCCTAAGGACACCAGCACTCAGAGAGGTGAAGTTTCCAAGGTCTCATAAAGTGGTAGGTTCAGGACTAAAGGCCAGAGCTTCTGATTGCATTCAAGTATCTTTTCCTCTGTAAACTCTACCTCCTTTCTCTGGCCAATCTTAAATTTTTGACAAAAAGGAAACCCAATGATAGGAACACAATGGAAAATGCTTACATATATATTTATATCTATATCTATGTATTCCCAAAGTTAAGAAGGATAGGGTAGCCTATCCCATTTTTGGATAGAAATATCCAAATGGATAGAAATGGAGAGAAAAATATAAAGAGAGTACATAAAATGCTAAAAGATATATAGCCATGGGGTGCCTGGATGGCTCAGTCAGTTAAGTGTCAACTTCAGCTCAGGTCATGATCTCATGGTTGATGAGTTTGAACCCTGTATCGGGCTCTGTGCTGACAGCTCGGAGCCTGATGCCTGCTTCAGATTCTGTGTCTCATTCTCTCTCTGCCCCTCCCCGGCTTGTGCTCTCTGTCTCTCAAAAATAAATGTAAAAAAAAATTTTTTTTAAAGATATAGAGCTGTTCAAGTATAGTTAATCAAAACTGCAAATACCAGAGAATCTAAGTCAGGGAAGCATGTGGAAATAAGCCATGTGAAATCATAGGAAGAAGGAAATGGGCTTTTTGACTGGCACTGGGCATTAAATTGAAGTTTGGGCCAAATTAAGCAGATTACTATGAAGCAGGGGGTCCTAGCCATTCAAGTCAACATAGGAGTTGCCCTTGTACTCCAGGCAGGAGAGTGCTTAAAAGTCTCCATTTTGGAATCAGATAGACCGAATTCAAACCAAAGAGATTTCAGCTATAATTGTTTTGCAACAGCTTGCCAGCTGTGAGACCCTGGGTAGATTGCTTAACCTCTCAGAGCCTCATTCATATATTCCACAATGCAGTGGTCCTTCATAAGGTTGTTTGGAAGATTTGATAAAATAACGATAATCTTCATATAAACATCTGCTATTATCATTATTAACTTTTAATACATAATTATCCTCTTGGTATCACACTCCCAGTTATATTACAACCCCTTGCATATACTGATTGGGTGTTAAGTAATATTTGTGGAATTTAAATTTAAAAAGCTTTCTGTCAGTATCAAAAGATTATCAGTAGAAAAAGGACAGGTAGAGGGTCTGCTATCCATAAAGTGCCATTTCCCCCCAAATTCCCACTATTTGGTGCTTCTAGCTAAGTCATCTCTTCTCCACTGCTGTCAAAACACATGCCCACTCACTGCACAGTGCTTTCCTTAGTCAAAGAAGATCCAGACACATCTGAAACAGACATGAAGCACTGTGCCAGACCATCAACTTTTCTCCATTCTCCCATCTTACCATGCCTCAAAAGACCAACAACTGTGTGAATGCCACACTTAACCTTTCCAACATAATAGTGTGTTAAATATTTTAAGACGTATGCAATATTCAAGACACACGAAGAATGAAGAGTAAACAGCATGGAGAAACTGACCCAGTTACTGCAACAAGTCAATAGCATGCAAAGATAAATGGCAGGGAGGAACCCCCAGATTAAAAGAGACTAGAGATCCAACAACCAAATATCATGTGTGGACCTAATGTGGGTCCTGATTTGAACAAATTAACCGTCAAAAGGAGTTTGGGAGACGTTTAGGGAACATATCTTAACAGTCTTTTGGTACACATGATACTAAGGTTAATAGTAGTGATGGCATTGTTATGTTTTTTAAAAGCTCATCTTTTTAGATATGTATGCTACAGAATGTGGAAATAAAATGACATACTTGGGATTGGCTTTAAATTATAGTTTAGGAAAGAAGAACAAAGACAGACGATGCAAATATAACATTTTGATAACTGTTGAGTACACAAGAATTCATTTTACCAGCACCTCTACTTTTGTTCACACTTGAAAATAACTTCTAGTAGCACATTTGATGACATAATGTACCTATGCAGCCAAACTCAGTTTGTCAACTCAAAGCCAATTTAATTAAATTCCCTGTACCCATTATTTCCAACCCCTACAGAAATGACCACTATATTGACTTTGGTGTTTACTATTGTCTTGGTACTCTTTATACGTTTGCCACATATTTATTTATTCCTAAGCACTATATCACATTGTTTTAGACATTTTTAAACTTCATGAAAACAGTATCCAATGGTATGTGTTTTCTACTTGCCTCTTTTGGGTCAATATGACGCATGTCTGATTCATCCATATAGCTCCAAAATAGAGTCTTCCAGAAATATCTTCCATTTTTTTCTTTCTCTGAGCTGACCAAAGTTTATATGAGCACTGTATGCTGTGTGTATGCCACAACTGGAGTTCCTGCCGTCTTGTCTTTATTGGTAAGAAGTTGTGGAACTTTATTCAGCCAGTGTTCTCTGAATGAGGAGTTCTGTGTAAAGTAATTCTGTCATTAATTAAAGGTTAGCAGAATTTTGTCTCCTCCAAAATCCATTTGTCTTTTAAAATGTTTTTCTAGAATATATTAGTCTTTTCAACTGTTAGCAACTACATTTTTAGTACCTCAGCGAATAAGTAAACTAAGGCATAGTGACTGAATAATTTTGTTATTATTCTAAGACTTGACATCTATTGGCTAAATCTAAAGATCTTGTTGTATCTGTCTCACCTCACTGTGAACATAATAATGACAAAGGGTGAATACCTAACAGTATGGGAATGTGATATACACAGAGTTACTTATCTTGGCTATTCTTTGAAAAAGGCTGCAAAACATGTATGGCTGTGAGCTGTCTCATTCAAAAAGCTCTGCCCACTTCCTAGCAGAGAACTAATTACTATGTGTAGATCTTCCAGAAGAGTGGGAGACTATTATAAAATCATGCCTTGGGGCACCTGGGTGTCTCAATCGGTTCAGTGTCCAACTCTTGATTTTGGCTCAGGTCATGATCCCAGGGTCGTGGGATCAAGCCTACATCAAGCCCCGCACTGAATGTGGAGCCTATTTAAGATTCGTTCGTTCATTCATTCATTCATTCATTCGTTCTCTCTCTCTCCCTCTCCCCTGCTTGTGCATGCTCTCTCTCTCTAAAGTACAAATAATAAAATAAAGTAAAATAAAAGCTAGGTCTATTCCCAAGTAGTTTTGGTCACATAGTTGGTGTTCAATAAATACTTATAATTTTTTAAAACTTGGTTGGAAATGCATTAAGGACAAACTCTGTTGAACACATCAATTGGTTATCATTATAAGCACTTTCTCAAGGAGAAAAGATAAATAAAAGATATCTGACTGCTCCTCCATATCTAGTAGCTTCATGCATAACTGACTTCAGGATAATAATGGGAAGCAGAGGAGCAAACCCCTCATGTTTACTTGCCCTCTGAGGCTCAGTGACAAACCAGTACTGGAAATTTCTCTTTGATATACAGAAAAAAGGGGATGGGAGTTTCTTCCCCTCTTTTTATTTTGTTACTTTCTAAATGTTAATTTATTTTTGAGAGAGAGAGCACAAGCAGGAGAGGGGCAGAGAGAGGGGACAGAGGATTCCCACCAAGCAGGCTGTGCTGATAGTGCATAGCCCAGCACAGGGCTGGAACTCACAAACTGAACCGTGAGATCATGACCTTAGCCGAAGTTGGACGCTCAACCAACTGAGTCACCCAGGTGCCCCTCTGTTTAAGATTTTAATGTGGCTTTGTGACTAAAAGGTTTTCCTCATAATTCCCTAAAAATACTCAGAAATGGGAACATATTTCCATATAAATACTATGAGATTAATCACTTTGGAGAATTCTCCCTAGTCAGCATTCTCTATAGAGAATGATGTAGACTCTGTGATACTGATATAACATCCAAGAACTGGGGAAAAGACTTAGGGGGAACCTCTAGACATTCTTTATGAAAAGTAGCAATCCACAGTAGTCTTTTCTTCCAATTAACAGGACTTAAAGTATTTAACAGTAATGTGTCTTTTGCCATGGATCTAGGCAAAATCTTTGGTGTCTTCAAAGAGAACATTGGGCAACAAGATCTCTAGCCATTCTAGCTCTTTCATTCTGCAAGGTGAGGACACACAGACTTTTTTTTATAGTGAATTCACAGCACCAGAGACAATTACAAATATGATTATAGACAATTTATTGCTATAATTTTTAAACCTGTATTTGTATATGTGAAAGTGTGTGTGTGTGTGTGTGTGTATATGTGACAAAGCAAATTCTTGAGGAAAACATATTTATATCCTGAAACAAATTCTGTATATCTGATGGTAATGAAAGCCCCAGGTATAAGGCTATTGGTGAAGATCTGCGTAAGCTGGTACCTTCAGGTGTCTGCCTGCTGGATCTCATTTGAAATCACTACAAAATAAAGAGCTTTTCCCTAAGGCCAAAGTTAACTTGCATTGAGAGGTTGGTGAAAATTTCCCTCCAAGACATCCTACATCTTTGTACTTCAAGGTCAGATTTAGAATCTGGTTTTGACTAGAAGCAGCATGTAGTACATTCAACTTGCAATCAGAAGACATGGCCATTAGCCTCACTTCTGCTACTTCTAAGCCGTGTGACCTTTGAATAGTAGTTCAAGGCCTTTAAAAATTCATTCAGTATAACCCATTTGTTTTATAGTGTTAAAAATAAAAATAATGGTGGCAATCTAACAACACATAATTAAGAGAAGGAAAAAGTTTTAAATCAATAACAGCCCAGATGATGTTGGGATCATTTTAATTAAGGCTATTCTAATTGCCAATTCTCTACTACTGTTTATAGCCAAGATCCTGGAAGAAGTGTCTATAAATCATGTCTCCACTTCATTACTTCCCATTTCTCCTTAACTCACTCTGTCTTCTCTCCAGTTCCCACCACTCCATCAATATGGATTTCTCTAAGTTTTACCAATGACTTCCTTGTTCCACGGTCAGGTAGATCCTTTCGAGATCTTTTGTAAGTTGACCTCTCAAGAGCATTGGCTGAAGTTTTTAATCCCTCTTTGTTGAAGTTCTTACTTCTCTTAGCTTCTGGTACTTTTGTTTTCCTCTTAGCTTTCTGGCTTTTCCTTTTGGGGATCTTTGGTGGGTTTATCTGATTATTAAAGTTTAATATTAATTTTAGACTAATAACCTGATGGTTGGGGCACCTGGGTAGTTCAGTTGGTTAAGCATCCAACTTCATGAGGTCATGATCTTGCCTGGAGCCTGCTTCAGATTCTGTGTCTCCCATTCTCTGCCCCTCCCCACTTGTGTTCTCTCTCTCTCAAAAATAAACAAATATTAAACATTTTTTTAATTTAAAAACCAATCTGATGGTTAATATTGTGTTCTCTCATGTCTTGGCCTTGAGTCCCCTTTTTAACCAAAACTTTAATTACTCACCTATGTTGAGGACTTATATGAATATTTTCAGTCTAGACCTCTTCTCTGACCTCCACTGGTGTGACATTTTGCTGTGATTCTCCATTTTGCTACCTTGCAAGCACATCAGTGTATCCTCCTACACACTGCCTTTATAACATTTATCACAGTTTTAGTTATGTATTTGTATTCCTGTTAGGCCAGTGTAAGTCTTGTCCATTATACAGACACCATCTGAGCAAGAAATATCTCTGTTTTGTTCAGCACCATGTACAGAGTAAATGTTAGATACATATCCAAATATCAACTCACTGCATTTCAGGTATGTAGCCCGTTTCTGGCCCTCAAATGCTTTTCCTCACTTTCTTCAGGGGCTTTTACTTGATCTTGGCTCTGAGATGCTTTTTATTCCTATTTGTAGATGGCCAGCTTCTGCTAGTCCTTCAGGTCTCAGCTCAAATGTCATTTACTCAGGAAGCCTTTTCCTGACGGTCTGACCTGAAGTTGTCTTCTACTCTTACCCTAGTCATGCAGCATGGCAGAGTCTTCTGAACTGAGTCCCTTATTTATTTATCTCACTGAGAGACTGCCAGGCTCCTGAGAGTAGAGAGCTGGTCTGTACTGTTCACCAAGGCAGCCCTTGTGCTTCGCACATAGCAGGAACTCAAAGAAACTTACAAAATGAATGTTTCAAAAAGAATAAAAAGGGTCTCAGCAAGTTATAAAAGTATTACATGAAAGGGTGAGAGATTATGTACTATTGGGGATATAGGAAGACTTTTTGGAGGTAAAAACGTTTGAATTGCAACTTCTATAATCATGAGAACTATAGCAGTCAGAGAGCATCGGCATGGGAGTATAGAATTCCAGGTTATTGGAAGAACTGGAGCTCAGGCCCAAATCGAAAGAATTGAGGGTTTTTTTTTTTTTCCTCCACCCACGCATGGCAAATAGGTCAATGACTAGAAGAAAAATAAAGCTGAAAAGATACATTGGTATCATATCGTATGAGGTGCACTAACGAGCATTAAAAAAGAAGGCAAAAACTGCGACCTGATCAAATCTGTGTTTTTAAGCATGTACATCAAAAAGAAATGTAAAGATTGGTGGCCTAAAGAAGGAGTGGAAGTACAAAGGGGGTTAGTGCAATACCAGGACAGGATGTTTGGATTTGAGAAACAGCTTTGAAAAAGAAAAGAGGCACAGATAAAAGACCCAGAAGAATTTGTCTGGTAACGGCAAGTGTATGTAGAGTGGAGGATGAAAAGTTTATAATCTCCTTTGATAGGAACATTATTGATGGTGCTAAGGAGCTTAGTCATTGGAAAAAGTTAAGATTGGTTGTGAAGATGAATTACAGTTGAAAGAAAAATTTTGATGAGTTCTGCATATGTGAATAAAAAGTATAGCTGGTAGTTAAGTGTTTGAGTCTGGAATTCAGGGGAATGAGCAGGACTACAAATAAATATTTGGGAATCATCACCTCTATGGTACTTAAGACAAAAGAATGGATGAAACTGCCCAAGGATGAGAGAAGAAAGGATGCACCTAATAACTGAATATTGGTGGAATTTTAGGTAAAGAGGAACTAGAAAAGAAAAAGCTCTGTGAGACAATATACTAGCAAAGAAAGAAAAGAGCAAAATTCAGCTGAAATGTATCGTTGAGATTCAATGAAGGCCTCTTACTATTCTTAGATTATAAAAGGCATGTCATATAGTGCAGACAGCTTTAAGTGATCAACTTATTCCTATTTAATTGTCAGAGCTGATGAAGTTTTAATGTCAAATGTAAAGGTTGTTAACTGTGTCAAAAACTCAGTAGAACATTGGATGTTTCCACTGGAACTTTGATGAAATGTCACTTTTGATGTTTGGTGCGCTAATCCCTATTTAATGCAGCTTTTTGAAAGACAGCAATACATAGAGTTCTAGCAAACTTCCTTATAATATGCAGTATATAAAATGATCAGAGTAGTGATTTTTGAATCTTTAAAATGCGAATTTTTTTCTTGTATGTTTTGCATCGGTCCTCAAATTCTAAAAGTGACAGTGTGTTGCGTGTTTCCCTGAATTTCAGCTTAGGAAAAATCAAGGATACTCAATACAGTTTTTTAAGGCTGACACTGCAGATAAATTGCCTATTTGGGTTATAGTGATATTCCATCCTAGGGGAGCAGAGGACACAGATTCAGATGCATTCTGTTGTGATGATATCTTTAGTTGTGAATTCTTCCATTTGGAATCCATAATTACAATGTCCCCATACTTGAGGTTATTCTCAGCGTTCAACCCCCTGATAAATCTGTCTACACAAAACGGCAGCTGGTCCACTGGCAATTGAACTGCTTTTGGTGACATAATTTCATGATATTTTTTAGATTCTCTGAAAGAGAGCAGCTGCCCAGAGCTTCAGAAGCATTGTGCATGGGGAACTTTGCTTACACTTTCTCTAGGGACAAGGAGGCTGTATAGGGTGACTACTGGTGAGAACTGTCAGGTAAATAATTGTCTCATGGAAGATGTTCTTTTGCCGGTTTTAGCCCCTATGCTTAGTAGAATTACAAGCATTGTTAGAAAGGGGGAAAAACTTGGTAATGAGGTGATACGTTTAGATCAAGAAAGAAAAATCAAGTTTATCCAAAGGGTTTTTTAATTTAATCCTCAAATGAGACTATGTTAGAAAAAGAAATAATAAAACAGATGGAAGAATCCAGGTGGTCTGAAGGCAGAAGCTAATACCCCAAATAGAATTAATTCTCTTAGCATACTTTTAGGTTAGGTTTTATGAAAATCTATTTGTTTTGCACAGAGGAGAAAAAATTTGCATCTGACCTTGTAGCAGGAAAAGACACTGCTCATTTTAGGGCAAGAAGAATTAAATGTGAGCCATAGAATTATTACTCTAACCCATGCTATTTTGAACATCTTGTAAATGATTCAGACCATAGTTTGTCTGACCCAGGGAGATAACTTGCTTTCAAACTCCCCTGGCAAATCCTGCCTTACTGGGAGTAGTTAAACAAGGGATGGATGGATACATTCTCTACAAACAGTCCTTTATGGGACATAATTTTGTACTGAACTTACCCTAAATCACCACATCACACAACTGTAGGAAATTGAAGTGATTAAAACAAATATAAAGAGAGATCTTTTGTGATGATAAAAATACTCTTGTATTTTAATTGTGATAGTAATGACACAAATCTACACATGTGATAAAATGGCGTAGAAGTATACATAGATATTATATCATCATCCATTTCCTACTTATAGCTTCCCCACGTAACCACTGGAGTATACACGGTATCTCTATACTATCATAGCAACTTCACGTGCATCTATAATTATTTAAAAACAAAGTTTAAGATGTATAAACAATAAATGGAAAAATATCTAAAACTCTTCCTGCCTCATCTCAAATGACTGGCTCTTATCCATTTGAGCTCCTCTTATCACATCTATAGAAAGCACTTGACTATTTCCTCTACTTAAAGTGGTTTCCTTTGACATATCTGATAAAGTGTTAGTATCCAAGATATATAAAGAACTGCTACAGGGGGAGCTAATACGGTGGAGTAGTAGGAGGACCCTAGGCTTGCCTCATCCCTTGAACATAGCTAAATATCAAATCAATCTGAATACCCAAGAAATTGATCTGAGGACTGACAGAATAAATTGCACAACTAGAGAGAGAGGGAGAGGCCACACTGTGGAAGGTAAGAGGTGTGGACACATGGTTTGAGGGAAAAATAGATCACGGGTGCTGTAAAAGGGAGGGAGCCCTGGTTGTGGAGATAGGGCAAGAGAGGTGAGGGTAAGAAGAGGGGGCACACAGGGGATCGCACAAGGAAAACACTTCTCCAAAGCCACTGAATGGGAAAATGAGACGGGCTGATTTTTTGTGAGGTTTTGCAACCAGTGGGGCTCAAAGAGTAGAGTTTTAGAGGTCTGTGGCGTGGCTGGTATCGAGCTCTGAGGTGATGCAGTGCTCCTGTAGGGAAGGCAGGCAGTAACCTGGGGGCAGACAGCACAATATGAGGATGGCCTGACATTGGGAGGGACGGTTCCCCATTCCTGGAGCTTATCTGAGAGAGGTGGCATTGCCTCTCCAGAGACAAAGGAGTGAGCAGGTGCCATTCTCCACCTTACCCCCATGATAGGCACAGAGACCCCTGCTAAGGGTGACTAAACTGGACACGGGCTCTTTAGTGTGCTTTCTCCAAACCCCATGCTCCTGCATTCGGGTGTAACTGCCCTTCTGGGTCAAACCTGTGTCAGTTGCAGCATGGCAAGACTCTCCCCAAGAAGACCAATGCAGGTCCTGCCACACCAGGTCCCTAAGCTTGAAGTTTTATTTTTTAATTTCGTTAGCAATGTTTAAATTTAAATTTTAGTTAGTTAACATTCAGTGCAATATTGGTTTCAGGAGTAGAATTCAATGATTCATCACTTACATACAACACCCAGGGCTCATCACAACACGTGCCCTCCTTATACCCGTCATCCATTTATCCCATCTCCCATCCACCTCCCTCTCTCAACCCACAGTTGGTTCTCTCAGTCAGCATGCCTGGGATAGAGCCCAAAGTGCACTGTACTGCTCTAGGCATGGATACAACCCAGACACAGATAGTATGAAAACAGCAAACTGAAAAACACCTAGTACACACAGGGGAAATTAATCTGTCTTCTGGGAGGGATTCTCTGACAGCAGCAAGTATGAATTCCCTTCTCCAGAGACCAAGGAGCTGTCTGGTGCCATTTCCCTCCATGACCTCTCAACAGAAACTAACTTCAGTAAATAACACAGCTCCAACACTGGCTACCTAAACAGAAGACATCAAGCCCCACCCCCCACAAACTGCTCATACTGCTTTTCTCAGTCAAGTGTGCCTGAGAATCAGCACCTTCCACAGAAGACCAACACTAGCCTCCTCATGCACACATCTACTGTTCTGTATAAAGTTCTGTAAAGCTTCAGCTCTAGTGGAAATAGAATCAGGTCTCTTTTAACAAGCAGGCCAGGGCACACCTAGTTAAAACTCACCACATTCTGGCCAAGGCCCAAAACTACCCACTGCAGGCAAGGAGAGACTCTGCAGAGGACTGACCTGAGGGATAGAGCAGCCATAACACAGCAGCAGAGTGCATACAGTACACACCAGAGACACTTCCTGAGGCACCAGGCCCTGGACAGGACATGACCTCTTTTCATAAAGCCATTACTCTCAGGGGCAGGAAACATAACAGGCTTTATTAACACAGCGAAGAAAACAGAGACCTAGACAAAATGACAAGACGGAGGAAGTCATCCCAAAAGAAAGAACAAGAAAAGGTCACAGCCAGGAATATAATCAAAATATATTTAAGTAATATGCCTGATCCAGAGTTTAAAGTAACAATCATAAGGATACTAGCTAGATTTGAGAAAAGCACAGAAGACATCAGGGAGACTCATAGTGCAGAGATAAAAGAGCTAAAAATCAATCAAGCTGACATGAAAAATGCAATAACTGAGATACGAAACTGACTGGTGTAATGACCAGAAGCATGGAAGAAGCAGAGGAACGATTAAGTGACAAAGAAGATAGAATTATAGAAAAATAAGGAAGCTGATCAAAAGACAGAAAGAAAAATCTTAGATCACAAAAGTAGACTTAGGGAACTCAGTGACTCGGTCAAACGTAATAGCATTTGTACCATAGGAGTTGCAGAAGAAGAGGAGAGAGAAACGGGGGCTGAAGATTTATTTGAGGAAATTATAGTTGAAAACTTGCCTAATCTAGGGAAGGAAACCGACATCTAAATCCAGGAGGCACAAAGAAACCCCTTCAAAATCAACAAAAAAAGCCCAACACCAAGAACTACTATAGTTAAATTTGCAAAATATAGTGATAAGGAAAATTTTTAAAAGCAAAAAGACAAAGGAAGCCCCTAACTTACAATGAAGGTAAATAAGTTTAGCAGTAGATCACCACAAACTCTTGGCAAGCCAGAAGGGACTGGCATAATATATTCAAGTGCTGAATGGAAAAAATCTGTAGCTAAGAATACTCTATCCAGCAAAGCTATCATTCACAATAGAAGAGAGAAGGGGTTTCCCAGCCCCCCCCCCATAAAAAAAAAAAATAAAGGAGTTCGTGACCACTAAACTAGCCCTGCAAGAAATATAAAGAGAACTCTTTGAGTGAGCAGGAAACACTGACAGTGACAAAGACTAGAAAAAGGAACAGAGTAATCTCCAGAAACAATGACAAAACAAGCAATAAGATGGCATAAACTCATATGTATCAGTAATTACTCTGAATGTAAATGGACTAAATGCTAAAGTGAAAAGACATAGGGTGTCAGAATGGATAAATAAAACAAGACCCATCTATATGAAGCCTATAAGAGATTCATTTTAGACCTAAAGACACCTGCATATTGAAAGTGAGGGGTTGGAGAAATACTGACCATGCAAATGGATGCCAAAAGAAAGCCAGATTTGCCATACTTATATCAGGCAAACTAGATTTTAAACCAAAGACTGTAAGAAGGAATGAAGAAGTGCACTATATCATAAAAATGGGACTATCCAACAAGATCTACCAATTGTAAATATTTATGCCCCCAACATGAAAAACCCAAATAGGTAAAACAATTAATAACAAACATAAAGGAACTTGTAGATAACAATATAATAATAGTAGGGGACTTTAATACCCCACATACATGAATGGACAGATCATCTAAGCAGAAAATCAACAGCAAAACAATGGCTTTCAATGAGACACTGGACTAGATAGACTTACTTAACAGACACCCAGAATATGTTATCCTAAAGCAACAGAAGACACGTTCAAGTGCACATGGAACATTCTCCAGAATAATCACATACTAGGTCACAAATCAGGCCACAACAAGTACAAAAGGATTGACATCCTATCATGCATAACTTGAAGTCAACCACAAGAAAACATGTGGAAAGACCACAAACACATGGAGGTTAAAGAACATCCTACTAAAGAATGAATGGGTCAATCAGGAAATTAAAGAAGAAATTAAAAAAAAAACATTGAAACAAATGAAAATGAAAACACGAACATCCAAAAACTTTGGAGATGTGGCAAAAATTATCACAGAAGGGAAGTATATAGCAATACAGGCCTACATCAAGAATCAAGAAAAGTCTCAAATGCACAACCTAACCTTACATCTAAAGGAGCTAGAGAAAAATAACAAATGAAGTCTAAAGTTAGCAGAAGGGAAACAATTTAAAAACCACAGTAGAACAGATAAATGAAAACAGGAACTTGTTCTTTGAAAAAAATGAATGAAACTGATAAACCCCTAGCCAGACTTATCAAAAAGAAAAGAGAAAAGCCCAAATAAATAAAATCACAAATTAGGAGAAATCATAATCAACACCACATAAATCAAAAGAATTATAAGAGATTATGAAAAATTACATGTACAAATTGGGCAATTTGGAAGAAATGAATAATTTCTAGAAACATATAAACTACCAAAACTGAAACAGGAAGAAATAGAAAATTTGAACAGACTGATAACTAGCAAAAAAAAAAAAAAAAAAATTGAATCAGTAATCAACAAACAAAGTCCAGGGCCAGATGGCTTCCAAAGGAATTCAATCAAACTTTTAAAGAAAAGTTAATACCTATTCTTCTCAAACTTTTCCAAAAATAGAAATAGAAGGAAAACTTCCAAACTCATTCTAAGAGGCCAGTATTACCTTGATTCCAAAACCAAAGACTCCACTAAAAAACAGAAGTACAGGCCAATATTCCTGATGAACATGGATATAAAAATTCTCAACAAAATACTAGCAAGTCGAATCCAACAGTACATTTTAAAATCGCTCACCACAATCAAGTGAGATTTTTTCCTGGGCTGCAAGTATGGTTCAGTATTTGCTAAAAAATAAACAGGATACACCACATTAATAAAAAGAAAAGATAAGAACCATATGATCCTCTTAATAGATGCAGGAAAAGAATTTTACAAATTACAGAATCCATTCTTGATAAAAACTCTTGACAAAATAGGGACATAGGAAATAGACCTCAACACGATAAAAGCCATATACAAAAACCCCACAATTAATATTGTCCCCAATGGGGAAAAACTAAGAGCTTTTCCTCTATGGTCAAGAGCAAGACAGAGATGTCCACTGTCACCACTGATATTTAACATAGTACTGGAAGTCCTAACCTCAGCAATCAGACAACAGGAAGGAATAAAATGCATCCAAGTTTGCAGAGAAGTTAGACTTTCACTATTCACAGACAACATGATACTCCATGTAAAAAACCCCAAAAGTCCACCAAAAAATTGCTAGAACTGACATACAAGTTCAGTAACATCACAGAATACAAAATCAACATATAGGGATTTGTTGCATTTCCACAACAGAATAATGAAGCAGCAGAATGAGAAATTAAGGAGTCAATCCCATAAACTTCCATTTCAATTGCACTGAAAACCATAAGATACCTAGGAATAAGCCTAACCAAAGAGGTAAAAGATCCGTACTCTGAAAACTATAGAACAGTGATGAAAGAAATTGAAGATGATGCAAAGAAATAGAAAAACATCCCATGCTCATGTATTGGAAGAACAAATATTGTTAAAATGTCTATGCTACCCAAAGCAATCTACACCTTTAATGAAATCTCTATCAAAATACCACCAGCACCGGGCACCTTGGTGGCTCAGTTGGTTAAGTGTCTGATTGTGACTCAGGTCATGATCTCACAGTTTGTGAGTTTGAGCCCACATTGGGCTCTCTCCTATCAGTGCAGAGCCCTCTTCAGATACTCTTTCCCCCTCCCTATGCCCCTCCCTTGCTCGTTCTCTCTCTCTGTCTCAAAAATAAATAAACATTTAAAAATAAATTAAATATCACCAGCATTTTCCAAGAACAAACAACCCTAAAATTTGTGTGGAATCACAGAAGACCTTTAGCAGTCAAAGCAACCTTGAAAAAAAATAAAAATAAAAAACCCCCACAAAGCTGTGAGCATCACAATTCCATACTTCAAGTTATATTACAAAGCTGTAGTCATCAAGACAGTATGGTACTGGCACAAATACAGACACACAGATCAGAGGAACAGAGTAGAAAACCAAGAAATGGACCCACAACTATGTGGTCAACTCATTTTCAACCAAGCAGGAAAGAATATCCAATGACAAAAAGACGGTCTCTTTAACAAATGGTGTTGAAAAACTGGACAGCAACATGCTAAAGAATGAAATTGGACCACTTTCTTACACCACACACAAAAAATAAATTCAAAATTGATGAAGGACCCAAATGTGAGACAGGAAACAATCAAAATCATAGAGGAAAACACAGGCAGTAACCTCTTTGACATTGGCTCTAGCAACTTACTAATCATATTACTGGAGGCATGGGAAACAAAAACAAAAATGAACTATTGAGATTTCATCAAGATAAAAACTTCTGCACAGTGAAGGAAACAATAATCAAAACCAAAAAGACAACCTATGAAATGAGAGGAGATATTTGTAAATGACATATCTGATAAAAGATTACTGTCCAAAATATATAAAGAACTTATGAAACTCAACACCCAAACATGAAATAATCCACTTAAAAATGGGTGAAGGACTTGAATAGACATTTTTCCAAAGAAGACATACAGATAGCTAACAGGCTCATAAAAAGATACACAACATCACTCAATACAAATCAAAACTTCAATGAGATATCACCTCACACCTGTCAAAATGGCTAAAATTAACAACATAGGAAGCAACAGATGTTGGCAAGGATGTGGAGAAAGGGGAACCCTCTTACACTGTTGGTGGGAATGCAGCCTCTTTGGAAAACAGTATAGAGCTTCCTTAAAAAGATAAAAATAGAACTACCTTATGTTCTAGCAATTGCACTGCTAGGTAATTACCCAAAGGATACAAAAATACTGATTGGAAGGGATACATGCATCCCGATGTTTATAGCAGTATTATCAACAATAGCCAAATTATGGAAAGAGTACATATGTCCATTAAAAGATGAATGGTATATATGAATGGTGTGTGTGTATGTATGTATATATGTAGGTACGCAATGGAATATTACTCAGCCATCAGAAAGCATGAAATCTTGCATTTGTGGATTTGCAATAATGTGGGTGGAGCTAGAGGGTATTATGCAAAGCAAAAAAAGTCAAATACCATATGATTTCACTCATATGTGGGATTTCATAAATGTAATAGATGAACATGGGGGGGAAAGAGAGGCAAACCATAAAAAAGACCCTTAAATCCAGAACAAACAGGGTTGCTGAATTGAAAGTGGGTCGGGGGATGGATTAAATTGGTAATGGGTATTAAAGGAGGGCACTTGTGTTGAGCACTGGGTATTCTACGGAAGTGATGGATCACTAAATTCTACGCCTTAAACTACCATTACATTGTATGCTTCCTAACTGATATTTAAAGAAAAACTTGGAAGGAAAAAGAAGATTTGCTACAACTCAATACCCAAAAAACAAAGAATCCAATTTAAAAATAGGTGGAAGATATGAACAGACATTTCTCCAAAGACCTTCAGACGGCCAATGGACACATGAAAAGATGCTCAACATCACTCATCATGGGAAATGCACATGAAAAGTACAATGAGATATCACCTCACACCTGTCAGAATGGCTAAAATCAAAAACAAAAGAAACAACAAGTGTTGCCGAGGATGTGGAGAAAAAGGAATATTCCTTTGATCAGAATGCTAACTGGTACAGCCACTGTAGAAAAAAATATGGAGTTTCCTAAAAAAGTTAGTTAAAAAATGGAACCACCTTATGATCCGGTAATTGCACTACTAGGTATCTACCAAAAAAATACAAAGACACTAATTCAAATAGATACACACATCCCGATGTTTATAGTGGCATTGTTTACAATAGGCAAATTATGGAAACAAACCGTCGAAACAAACCAAAGTGTCGACTAATGAATGGATAAAGAAGACGTGAGAAACACACACACTCACACACACACGGAGTACTATTCAGCCATGAAAAATAATGAAATACTGCCTTTTGCAATGACATGGATGGAGCTAGAAAGTATAATGCTAAGTGAAATAAATCAGAGAAAGATAAACAAAGGGGGGAAATGAGAGAGAGTGAGAAACCAGGAAGCAGACTCATAACTGTAGAGAATAAATGGATAGTTACCAGAGGGAAGGAGGGTATGAGGATGGGTAAAACAGGTGATGGGGATTAAGGAGTATACTTGTGACGAGTAGTAGGTGATGTACAGAATTGTTGAATCACTATATTATACACCTGAAACTAACACACTATGTTAACTATACTGGAATTAAAATAAAAACTTGATTAAAAAATAAAGTAGCTTCCTTCCATCCTTTATCCTACAAGTAGTTTTCATCTCAGCCCTCCTGCATTTCACCTTCATAGCACTTGCCAGCACATTTGTAACTATATGTTCATTGGTTTCATTATTTGATAAATGTCTATTCATTCTCCACTTAACAAGAATATGTTGAGAACGTATATACCAAGCCTGATTTTAGATATTGAGAATGTATCAGAAAACAAGTCAGAAAGGATCCCCAGCAGACAGACAAGGTCCCTTCTCTCACAAAGCTCCCATTCTAGTGTGGAAGGATGACAGTAACCAAGTAAACACATAAATAGGAAAATATCAAATAGGAAAACATTTTGGTAATATAAGAGAAGATGGTAATATAATAGAGAATTATTGAATGGCTACTTTCCCTTGAGTTATTAAACTGTGACTTTTCCATGAGATAATTTTTTTAATAGTTTATTGTCATGTTGGTTTCCATACAACACCCAATGCTCATCCCCCCAAGTGCCCTCCTCCATGCCCATCACCCCCCTCCCCCTCTTCTCCATACCCATCAGTCACCATGAAGTAATGTTTGAACAGAGAGCTGAACTATGGAGGAGTCAGGCACGCAAAAGTCTGAGAGGTGTGGGATGTGGTAAAGGGATTTCTTTCCAGGCAGAAGAAAAAGCAAGTACAACTTTCTTAGACTGGGAAAGATCTTGGTGTTTGCAATGATTAACAAAGAAGCCAGAGTATATGGAATAGACTGAGTGAGAAGGGAACCTAGGAAGAGAGGAAGGAGGGAGCCAGATGACATAGGGCTTGCAATGCCATGTTAAGAGATGGATTGGAGAGACATTGGGGAGTTGTGAGCTTTTGGTTTTGTCTGTTTTTGTACACCATGGATGCAAACTCATATCTGAGACATGATAAACACTATTTTGATAATATATTTAATTAATGTACTGTGCCTCTTGAGAAATACAGAATCATATTCCTTTTGCCCAACAGTCTCTTTTAAACCTTCTGTAGTCCTTCTTTTGTGTTAAAAAATTGAGACTACAAATTCTAGGGCTTCTTCTTCAACATTTTTGGTGGCCACAGAGAACTTTCTCTACTTACCAGCCATGGGTAGACTTTTGATATGTTTGAAAAATGATTCCAGATAAGTCTAAGGGATATACTTCCAATGGTTTTGCTAAGATCTAGTCTTTCTGGAATGAAGACCTTGAGAACTATTCAACCTGGGAATGCCACACCCAACAACTCTACTCACCATGTTAGAGCACACACACTAACTTCTGCAGGCATCAAGTTTATCAGCACTTGTTTACTCAGCTCCTATTGTGTTCCAGTTCTCCTTAGAAACTTAAAAGACAGGGGCACCTGGGTGACTCAGTTGGTTAAGCACCTGACTCTTGGTTTTGGCTCAGATCATGATCTCATGGTTCAGAAGTTCAAGCCTGGCATTAGGCTCCACACTGACAGTGAAAAGCCTGCTTGGGATTCTTTCTCTGTCTCTCAAAATAAATAAACTTTTTAAAAATTATTACAAAACTTAAAAGACAGTGAATAAGTGTACAAATAAGGTATTGTTTTGATGCAGCCAGTGTTTCTTTGGGAAGAACCAGTCAATATAAAGTAAAATTAAAATAGAAGCCAAAATATAAAATTTCTCATAGTAATAGTTTTCCCAAAATAAAAGCAGTTGATGTTATAGGAGGAAGAGAGGACTATTTTAAATGAATGGGGTATGAGTTCAGGGATGGCCTCTTTGAGGGACTGACACTGAAGCTGAGACTACCTGAAATAAGGTATCCATCCATCCTCCCCAAAATCACCAGTTCTGGTTAAAATGAAAGAGAAAGTACAAACAGAGCACACGCTAGGGAGCATTCATGTTTGTGTTCTCAGTTCTCATCTAAGTTTCCTTTAGAATGTTCAAAACAAGTATTAAAATGCCACTTGATGAACAAGATTGCAAGACTGTTTCTGTCATCAATGTGCAGAGATTAGAAGCCTGGCAGAGTTCCCTTGGTCACACTCCTAGAGCAATTCTCTCTCTTCAAGCCACCCTCAGTCATTCATTTCAACATGACCATTTGCTTGAGGGGATTGAGATGCAACAACAGCAACTTGGATAAGGCTCCTATTCAAAAATCCCTTAAGTTCTACAGAGGAGAAAGCACAACAAATCTTCAAGGTGGCACTGTTGAATAATCTAACTGCAAGAAGAAAAAAAGCAAAAAGAAAATTCTGGCATATACTTCTGTAATTTTGGACATTCTGAATATTCTTCTTTGTCCTGCTTTGTTTTTACACCAAGGTTTGATTGCATTTGAAGGAACAGTTTCAGCTACCATCAAATCAGGCTTATATGGTCCCCAAACAGGGAGATTCCTGAAAGTGTGGGCTGTGAGAAAGAGATGGCTGTAGTAACTCACCTTCCATAGGACTGAGGTAAACTTATGAACCTCTTTAAGCCTCTGTTTCCTCATCTGTAAAGTGTGATGATTTTATTTACCTCATGGAGTTATTATAAGATNAAAAGATCACTCCATAAAAGATAGCCATGGTAAGTAATATTAGTAAAATGAATACTAATTCTTGACCAAAGCTTCTTGATCACTGTCCATGGATGGCTTTTGATGTGTGGCAGTTGTTTGAGAATCTGCAAGAATTGGATGACATAGGTGTATGGCCAGACTCTAATAAGCTACAGTGAGGGCATATTTGTAAACACTGGAATAATGGAACTGAGATGACTGTGGATCCTGCCTTTAAAGGCACTTACAATTTCCCCTAAGTCTCACTGGAAGACCAATCCAATTGGAATCATTCACTGGGCACATGTCATTTCTTGGGTACTATGCTGAATTAAAATAGTCAAGTTATTGTTCACTTACATGAATTTAAGGTGAAAAATACTCAGAGTACAAATACATCCTTAGCATTGCAGATAACTGACACATCCCATTACTGGACCACAAAGAATGGCATGACCTCTTGCTTCTGAGGCCCCATCTTGGAAAAATGTTTTGGAGAATTTGCTGTCACTCCTCTAAGGGTAAATTATAGTATTGCTTGAAATGCCTCAGTCACTGAGCTCTAAGTATGGGAATCTTCAAAAGGAACTTATGGGATTTTTTTTTTTTAGGTCCTGCAAAGGTTATTGGAAGAAGAGATATTTCAACTGGGGGCTGAAAGATGAGTAAAAGTCAGTTTGTCTAGCAGTGTAGATGTCTGGGTGTGTGCATGGGGGCGGAGAGTGATTGCTGTACTGGTTTTTTGTTTTTGTTTTTGTTTTTGTTTTTTTGCTCCTGGGAACATAGCAGGGAAATTTAAAAAGAATGCACCTGCTTCCCACAGCCCTGGAAAGACAGGGCCCATATTGGTTTATACATAAGTGAGCTCACTATCCATATCTTCAGTCACACATCTTTGGAGGAAAGTAAGAAGACTTTGTGTAGCAAGCCCTTTAACAGGGGTTATGATCAATGTTTTCAAAACAGGAGAGGATAGAGGCTAATTAACCTTGTGGGGGAGATAGTGACTTTTCTTAGAGATACTGGATAGAACCTGAGACTGGAGTTTATATAAATGCTAGGAGGCTGAGGTTTCACTCCAATACAGCACCCCTGAAAGGTGATGAAATATTTAGGTGGTATACGGATTCATGGGTGGAGAGGAGGACACAGAAGATGTGTTCAAGATTGAGCACTAAGCCCCTGGACACTGATAGCTAAGGTGAAGATCCTTTCGCTCATTTATCAGCATAGAAATATTGGTGCTTTCCATGTTGAATGGACCACATGGATTTAGGTAATGAGTATCTCTAGGATGACCATAATAGCTAAGAATAGAACCCCTTTCATGGTTTTTCAGCACAAAATAGGTCTGGGATTATTAAAACCGAATGTAGTCAGGGAAGGGACTCAAATGATGACTAAGATTAAATTTCCCAGGGGCGCCTTGGTGGCTCAGTCAGTTAAATGTTCGACTTCGGCTCAGGTCATGATTTCACAGCTTGTGGGTTCGAACCCCGTGTCGGGCTCTGTGCTGACAGCTCAGAGCCCGGAGCCTGCTTCAGATTCTGTGTCTCCCGCTCTCTGTGTCCCTCTTCTTCTCCTACTCTGTCTCTCTCTCTCTCTCTCAAAAAATAAATAAACATTAAAAATTTAAAGATATATATATATTTCCCAGGAGCCAGGACAGACATTTAAACAAAATTTAATTTAAATTAGAGAAACTTTAAAACTGAAATTTATTGTTTNTTTTGAAATAATTCATACCACTTTTTATATACATTATAAATCCAAAAGCAGGGGAGGTCATGGTATATGTTGTGAACTGAAAGTAATTCAGAATCATGGGTATAATGTCATCTAAGCTAAAAGGTGACAAGATTATTTGGTAGCAAATTGAGATAGGAAGGAGGTGGAAAGTTACTGAGTAGGCAGAAACATCATGTGCAGAATTAGGAGAGAGAATATGGCATGCATGTTTGAGTAGCTTAAAGAAATGTAGGGTGCCTAACATGCCAGTAACATTTGAACAACCATATCTGAAATACAGAAGAGAGAATTGGGTTGGTGATTTTGTATTTTTCAGTATTTAATGGTAATAGAAACCATGAGAATATTTGGAAAGAGGAAAGGACTATGACAAAACTGTCAATATTTATTTTATTAAAAAAATTTTTTTTGGTGCAATTGTGAATGGGATCAGTTTCTTGATTTCTCTTTCTAGGAATAAACCTAACCGAAGATATAAGAGATCTATATGATGAAAACTATAGAAAACTTACGAAGGAAATTGAAGAAGACACAAAGAAATGGAAAAATATTCCATGCTCATGGATTGGAAGAATAAATATAGTTAAAATGTCATTACTACCCAAAGCACTCTACACATTCAATGCAATCCCAATCAAAATTGCACCAGCATTCTTCTCAAAACTAGAACGAACTATCCTAATATTTGTATGGAACCGCAAAAGACCGCATATAGTTAAAGTAATATTGAAGAAGAAAACCAAAATGGGAGGACACATAGACCAATGGAACACAATTGAGAACTCAGAGCTGGACCCAAAGGAATACAGCCAACTAAACTTTGACAAAGCAGGAAAGAACATCCAATGGAAAAAAGACAGCCTCTTTAACACATGGTGCTGGGAGATCTGGACGGCAACATGCAGAAGATTGAAACTAGATCAATTTCTCACAGCATACACCGAAATAAACTCAAAATGGATAAAGGACCTGAATGTGAGACAGGAAACCATCCAAACCCTNGTAACCCAAGGGATACAGGCATGCTGATGCGTAAGGGCACATGTACCCCAATGTTCATAGCAGCACTCTCAACAATAGCCAAATCATGGAAAGAGCCTAAGTGTCCATCAACTAATGAATGGATCAAGAAGATGTGGTTTATCTATACGATGGAATAGTACACGGCAATGAGAAAGAATGAAATCTGGCCATGTGTAGCAACAGGGATGGAACTTGCAGGTATTATGCTGAGCGAAATAAGTCAGGCAGAGAAGGACAGATACCATATGTTTGCACTTATAGGAGGATTCGGAGGAACTTAACGGAGGACCGTGGGGGAGAAGAAGGGGGGAAAATAGTGGGGGAGAGGGAGGGAGGCAAGACATGAGAGACTCTTGAATGCTGAGAACAAACTGAGGACTGATGGGGGTGGGGAGGAGGGGAAGGGGGGTGATGGACATGGAGGACGGCACTTGTGGGGATGAGCACTGGGTGTTATATGGAAACCAACTTGACAATAAACTGTTTTTAAAAATGTACTTATTTTGAGAGAGACAGAGACAGCACAAGTGGGAGAGGGGGAGAGAGAGAATTCCAAGCAGGCTCTACACGGTCAGCATGGAGCCAGATGCAGAGCTCCAACTCACGAAACCATAAGATCATGACCTGAGCCAAAATCCAGAGTCAGACGCTTAACCAACTAAGCCACCCAGATGTGTCAAAAGTATCAGTATTTAAAGATGGGCAGAGAAGGGAAACCTACACAGGAGACAGAGAGACTCTAGAAGAATAGGAAACAAATAGGAGAATGTAGAATCATGTGCCAAGATACAAATGTTTTTTAAGAAAGGATGTCATTAACCTACTCAGCGCTTGTAAAGGACTCAAGGCAAGGAATGAAGCCTGTTTGTTAGATTTAGCATTTAGAATGGCTGTGGTGACCTTGACAAGGACAATTTTAGTGGTATAGTTATGGCACAAGCCAAAGTACAGTAGGTTTGAGAGTAGATACGATTTGAGGATATTTAGAAGAAAATGTAGATCATTTGTAAGAATATTCACTGGAAAGCAAGGGAAAAAAGATAACACCTTGAGAATGATATAGGTTTCAATTGCAGTATAGAGACCATATCCCCAGAATTTATTGTGAAATTATAATTTCTTATCTTAAAATTGAAATTTCCCAACTAAAAGTCATCATTTTGTATAGTGTGATGATTGTATCTATGTGTAAATTAATGTTGTAAGAATGTATCAGGTGTATAATCTTACACTAGGGGTTATTGGAGAGAATGTATTTATTCATGCTAGATTCACTGAACATGGACTATAAGCCCAATACTGTGCTGGTTGGTGTTGGACTTGGAGATGCAAAAGACAGTGTACTCACTCACCAAGTTCAAAGGCCATGTAGGATAGATTTGTATATCAGAAGTCCTGATATGACAGGGCTTGAATTTTGGTCTAGTTGGAACAGAATTCCAGAAGTTTATATATACAATGATGTGAAAGTCACGAGTGTGTGACAGCACCTAGAGAATAACAAAGTTCTGGTCTCAATTCTGATTTTCTAGCCTATTTCAATAAACTGATTTCTGAGCTCTCATTTGGANTCAGAAGAAAATGAAGAAGCTGTTAACACAAAAACACATGAACTCTGGAAAACATGGGGCAGCCTGTAACATGTCAGCAGTAGTGGTGATTGATGGGAGAAAAGCCAGAGAAGAAGAGGAAGTCATATGGTAGCTACCATATAGTAGCAGAGGTCTCATTTAAAAGCACCCACGAACTACCTCACTGGTACTTTTTTTTTATGTTTATTTTTGAGAGACAGAGCACGAGTAGGGGAGGGGCAGAGAGAGAGAGAGGGAGGCACAGAATCCGAAGGAAGCTTCAGGATCTGAGCCGGCAGCACAGAGCCAGATGTGGGGCTCAAACTCATGAACCGTGATATCATGACCTGAGCTGAAGTCAAATGCTTAATAGACTGAGCCACCCAAGCGCCCCT